>NC_086445.1:906651658-906754158 GCF_028390025.1 Pseudophryne corroboree | reverse complement strand
ATTTTCTCAAGGCTATCAGCCTCCCATCCGCAGCCCTTGGATGGGGGGGACAGCCTCGGGCTTCACCCTTGGCCCTTGGGTGGCTGGGGGGGGGGGACCCCTTGATTGAAGGGGTCCCCACTCCCCCAGGGTACCCCGGCCAGGGGTGACTAGTTGGATATTTAATGCCACGGCCGCAGGGCACTGTATAAAAGTGACCCCCGGCTGTGGCATTATCTGTCCAGCTAGTGGAGCCCGATGCTGGTGTAAAAAATACGGGGGTCCCCTACTCTTTTTGTCCCCCGTATTTTTTGCACCAGCACCAGGCGCAGAGCCCGGTGCTGGTTTTAAAAATACGGGGGATCCCCTGTCCGTTTTCCCCCCGGATTTTTAGAACCAGGACCGGCTCGAAGAGCCCGAGGCTGGTTATGCTTTGGAGGGGGGACCCCACGCAATTTTTTTTTCCGGGTTTTTTACATTCCATTTAAAAAAAAAATAATCTTTTAAAAAATATATAAATAATACTTGTGCCTCCAAAAAAGACAAACCAAGTACCTAATCCCTTCTAATATAGATATGCTATTACCAAAAAAACAACAACTTTTATTTATTAGATTCCGCCTGCAAAGTGTGACGGATTGAAAATGACGAATTTACTGTTTAAAAGCACTGTTGTCGAATTTACAAACTTCAATTGAATATACTTTTGTCGAATTGCTGCATTTGTACCATTGCAGAAAAGTCGAATTTGTCAAATGACGAATTTTAAAAAGTCGAATTTTGAAAGCCTGTAAGAATAGGCCCCGCCCCCTTCTTCACATCAGCCGTCCCCTTCTACCCCTGTACCTTGCTCTCTCCTGTCTGTGTTCTCTCCCGTCTGTAGGACTAGGCCCCGCCCCCTTCTTACCCTCCAGTGACTGCTCTCTCCTGACAAGTGGACCAGGCCTGCCCCCTACACGCTGCTGGTGTCTTCATTGTTACTTGGTCTGGAGCTCCGTTGGGGAGAGAACTCACGTGAGCTCATTAAGAATGAGGAACTGGGATGTGCACCTGACACACACGCAGCACCTGACCCACACACACGCAGCACCTGACACACACGCAGCACCTGACACACACGCAGACACGCAGCACCTGACACACACACACACACACAGCACCTGACACACACACACGCAGCACCTGACACACACACACAGCACCTGACACACACACACGCAGCACCTGACACACACACACACGCAGCACCTGACACACAGACACGCAGCACCTGACACACACACACACGCAGACATGCAGCGCCTGACACACACATGCAGCACCTGACAGACACGCACACACAAAGACACGCAGCACCTGACACACACGCAGCATTTGACACACACACGCAGCACCTGACACACAGACATGCAGCGCCTGACACACACATGCAGCACCTGAAAGACACACACACACACACACACACACACACACACACACACAGACAGACATGCAGCACCTGACACACACACACAGACATGCAGCACCTGACACACCCACACACATACAGACATGCAGCACCTGACACACACACAGGCAGCACCTGACACATATATACATGTGGCATTTAACGCACGCACGCACAGCACCTGACACACAATCATATACACACGCAGCACCTGCTACTCACACATATATACACATGCAGCACCTGCCACTCCCACATACATGAACAGCACCTAACACACACATATATACATGCAGCACCTGACACACACATACACGCGCAGCACCTGACAGTCGCACACATGCAGATGCGACACCTGACACAAACACATACACTCTCAACACCTGACACCCACGTGGCAGCTGACGCATACAAATGAAGCCCCTGAGATACACACATATACACGTGCAGCACCTGAGACACACACACACACACACACACACACACACACACACACACACACACATGTATGTATGTACACGCGCGGCTCCAGGCACACACATATGTACGTACACGCGCGGCACCTGACACACACACACACACACACGTACATACACGTGTGGCACCTGACACACACACACGTATGCACACGCGTGGCTCCTGACACACATACACACATGTACGTACACGCGCGGCTCCTGACACACACACATACACATATATGTACGTACACGCGCGGTTCCTGACACCCACACACATGGACATGCGCGGCTCCTGGCACACACACACGTACACGTGCGGCACCTGACACATACACGCGTGTACGTACACACATGCACAGCACCTGACATACACATGTAGGTACGCGCCACCTGACACACACACGTACACGCACGACACCTGACACACGTACGTACACGCACGGCACCTGACACACACGTACGTGCACGCACGGCACCTGACGCACACGTACATACTAGTGATGAGTGGGTTCGGTTCGTCGGAATCCGAACCCCCCGAACTTCACCCATTTTACACGGGTCCGAGGCAGGTTCGAACCTTCCCGCCTCGCTCGGCTAACCCGAGCGCGCCCGAACGTTGTCATCCCGCTGTCGGATTCTCGCGAGATTCGGATGTCTGCATTCGTGGACATGGGACCCCTTTCAGTCCGTCTGGTCCGTGTGTTCGGTTTGTTGTTTTGCCAAGTACGTGGATTTAATCTGGAACCTGGATCAGGTGAGTATAATTTATCTTTTATTTTCAGTTACCCGTGGATTCTACTTGGAGAAGAGGACCGACTGCTTCGTGTCAACATAGGTAAGTATGTGTGTGTCGGCAGGTGTGAAATAAAGTTATACTTTCACGGTGTCTGTGTCCTGTTTTTATTTGGGCATTTTTTTCCCAGTAGAACTACAGGTACCAGCGGGCCCGTTTTTCTCCAGCATGCTGGTACTTGTGGTTCTCAAAGTACCCGCTTGCGGGGGAGGCTTGCTGGGACTTGTAGTACTACTGGAAAAAACAATATTCTTTCAATTTTCTCAAGGCTATCAGCCTCCCATCCGCAGCCCTTTTATGGGGGGGACAGCCTCGGGCTTCACCCCTGGCCCTTGGGTGGCTGGGGGGGGGGACCCCTTGATTGAAGGGGTCCCCACTCCCCCAGGGTACCCGGGCCAGGGGTGACTAGTTGGATATTTAATGCCACGGCCGCAGGGCACTGTATAAAAGTGACCCCCGGCTGTGGCATTATCTGTCCAGCTAGTGGAGCCCGATGCTGGTGTAAAAAATAAGGAGGACCCCTACTCTTTTTGTCCCCCGTATTTTTTGCACCAGGCGCAGAGCCTGGTGCTGGTTTTAAAAATACGTGGGATCCCCTGTCCGTTTTTCCCCCGGATTTTTAGAACCAGGACCGGCTCGAAGAGCCCGAGGCTGGTTATGCTTTAAGGGGGGACTCCACGCAATTTTTTTTACGGGTTTTTCACATTCCATTTAAAAAATAATAATAATCTTTTAAAAAATATATAAATAATACTTGTGCCTCCAAAAAAGACAAACCAAGTACCTAATCCCTTCTAATATAAATAGATATGATATTACCAAAAAAGAAAACTGCAAAAAAAACATGTTTTTACATTTTTTTATTAGATTCCGCCAGCAAAGTGTGGCGGATTGAAAATGACGAATTTACTGTTTAAAAGCACTGTTGTCGAATTTACAAACTTCAATTGAATATACTTTTGTCGAATTGCCGCATTTGTACCATTGCAGAAAAGTCGAATTTGTCAAATGTCGAATTTTCAAAAAAATCGAATTTTGAAAGCCTGTAAGAATAGGCCCCGCCCCCTTCTTCACATCAGCCGTCCCCTTGTACCCCTGTACCTTGCTCTCTCCTGTCTGTGCTCTCTCCCGTCTGTAGGACTAGGCCCCGCCCCCTTCTTACCCTCCAGTGACTGCTCTCTCCTGACAAGTGGACCAGGCATGCCCCTACACGCTGCTGGTGTCTTCATTGTTACTAGGTCTGGAGCTCCGTTGGGAAGAGAACTCACGTGAGCTCATTAAGAATGAGGAACTGGGATGCTTTAATTTTATTGTGAGTAGTGTAGTGTGGTGATGTAGTATGTTGTATGGGGGGTATAGTGTAATTATGAAGTGCAGCATATGGGAGGGCTATAGCATAGTGATGTAGTGTGGCATATGGGGGGTGGTAGCGCATAGGCGTGCGTACAGGGGGTGCCTGGTGCGCACAGGCACTCCCTAATGTCCAGCATCGCTGCACGCCACGCTTGCTGTAGCACAGTGATCACTGAGTGTGTGATCGGTGGAGCCTAGCCTGCAGCTCATTTCCGTACCTCCCACCACCGATGCGCCCGCCCCCCCTCTGCCTGCTGCTAATACTATGCTGAGTGCATTAGTTGGCGGCCTCACTGGGGGGACTGGCGTCACCTTGCAATGTGACTTGGTGATGTCCGCCCATGCTCTCCTCCCGCCCACCTGTGCTTTCCTCCCGCTGCGGTCTCTCAGTCCTAGTGTGCCGCGGCCGCCACACCACTGGGGACTGGGAGCCGCCGGCAGACACATTCTGCTGAGACTTACTTGTCAGTGCGGGTTCCGGACGGCAGGCGGCGGGTGGGAGGGCAGACGGGGAGCAGGTGTCACAAGGAGTGTGTGGGTAACTAATTCACAATACTTCCGCTCAACGTGGCACTGCTGGTCCTTCATCTCCCATGTCTCTTCACCAGGTGGCGGGCGGCCCGGAAATTAAGTGATGTGTTGTGCAGCAGTCAGTGTGAAGTGACTGTGAGTAACACTGGTGGTGCTGATGATGCTGCTGCAGAATCGGGAAGCAATTAATTCATAAATATAATGTACTCTATCAATGTATTATACATACATAAACATGGACATACGTGTATTTGTGTATACATGTATATACATGAGTGTGTGTGTATGTATATATATATATATATATATATATATATATATATATATATATATGACTTGGGGTTTGTTTTATTAGATAGAGCATGTCCCAGTGAAGTGCCTTTTGGGGTTGTGGTTTTTCAGAAAGTTACAGGTTTTTTTTAATTAAGAGAAATATGCCCCATTAGAGATCGGGCATTTCAATTTGTTGCGCCTGCACAGTGGCCGCCAGCAGGGGGTGTATTAGAGTGCCTTCACTTGAGAGCCGCAATATGGCCGCCTTCTCCCCGGTTATTCTGTAAATAGGAAAATAACCTCACAGGTTCACATAGGGCAGAGTTGCCACCACTAGTGCAGGGCTGTAACGTACAGTACTAAGGAAAAGCCATATACTAAAGCGGCACGGTGACCTCACCCCTCTCAGAGACACCAGGGCGCAGCACACTGTACGGGGTACACTTGGTACACACACCTGTTAGCTCAGGGCAGCACTATAGGACCCTCCTGTAATGCTGTGCTGGAGGCGTGTAGGGATCAGGGCACTGGGAGACTGGCTTGCTGGTCTCCGTCTCTGCTGCCTATAGAACTTCCACCTCTGTTATATATCAGGGCTGCTCTCCTGTGTGTTCTCTTCCTCTCCTACTTCACACTGGAACTAGCCGCCCAGAGAACGAGAGGGCAGCGGCTGACATCAGAGAGGGTGCAGCAATCTGTGTGGGCAGAGCCCCTCACAGCAAGGTGTCCTTTTGCTGTGCCCCATGTAATCACTGTGATCCATACAGACTCTCACCCTGGTAAGCTCTCTATTTATTATTTATTTTTGTACACTGCAGCATGCTCGAGGGAAGGGAGCAGGCACCCCCCCACCCTACCGCCACTACTCCTCCGCCAGCATCACTGCCGAGCCGGTCAGTGTTCCGGTGGCAATGAGCAGTAGGCAGCCACCAGCAACAACAGCCAGGAAGCTGTTACTCCCGGCAGCAGTAGCGTCAAGCTGCAATTCAGCCAGCGGCACGATGATCCGGGAGACAGTGGCAGCACAGGGAAGCAGTACCCCCTCCAATCGCAGCACCAACCTGGAGACTGAGGCAGCAACCCACCCCCAGCAGCAGCACCACCCTGATGATAGGTAAGATGCATTTTGGTGTCACAAGAAGGTGGCCGGAGTAGTGGCTGGCTGTGGTCACACCCCGGGCAAAAGTGATAGTGATTTCAGTGTTCCCTTGCGCGGGGATTGGATGTGTAGATGTATGAAGGCTATGTTTGTATAGATGTGAGCGGCAGTGTGCGGATGTATGAGAGCGGCAATGTACAGCTGTATGAGTGCGATGGTGTGCGGCTGTAAGAGTGCGATGGTGTGCGGCTGTAAGAGTGCGATGGTGTGCGGCTGTAAGAGTGCAATGGTGTGCGGCTGTAAGAGTGCAATGGTGTGCGGCTGTAAGAGTGCGGCAGTGTGCGGCTGTAAGAGTGCGGCAGTGTGCGGATGTATGAGAGCGGGGTTGTACGGATGTATGAGAGCGGCAGTGTATGGATGTATGAGAGCAGCAGTGTACAGTTGTGTGAGAGCGGCAGTGTATGGATGGCAGCATCATGGGGAGGGATGTCAGAATGCTGTTATAGGGTTCCTAATACAAAATGGAATCCGTATAGTGGGCGGGGCTGCACCATGGCACCACGTTGGGCTTGATGGGCAGGTAGTGCGGCAAGCACACCCAAATTGGCGTCTGACGTCGCCCGCAGTCCACACTGTTGTGAGGAGTCAGAGTTAATTTTGACTGTGTAGTGTACTCACAGAGGACCTACCGCCCGTCCCCTCCTCGCATCTGAGCAGCAGGTCAGTCTCTTATTTTCTTTTTAATCAGGAGAGGCCGAGTGAACTCTGAGCAGGGGGGCAGAGCTACATGGGACCCAGAGGGGCTGCTGTGCTGTCAGAGAGGAAGAGAGAGATGAAGCTACTGCAGATCCCCAGCTGATTGTGAGGTGCCGGGTTGAAGGGTGATGTGATCACCCTTCTCCCTCGCTGCAGCTGGGGACCGCATCTAGGCTTCCTCCATCGAGTGCATGCGGCGCAGCAGTGGGCGGCGTGTAATGAGTTTGTCTGACTCATTATACTGCTGCCTGTTGTGGACACCTCCGTCCGTACGGACTGGTGTACATGCCCAGCACAGAGGTGACAGTGTTGGTAGAAGTGCTGCCCAGCTCTGACCCTGCAGGCCTCCCTGATCTGGCTGCGGCCGCTGCTGCTGTGGCCTGAAACCCCTGCCGGTCCCCTCCATAGACTTCCGCCTGGCCAGCGCTGAGGTACTAGGGGTAGCCCAGCTGCGGGAAGGGTATGTCTCTGGCTTTCTCTCCGGCAGGGGAAGGTGACAGCGGCGGAGGAAGTGCTGCCCACCTCAGACACTACAGGCCTCCCCGATCCAGCTGCGGCCACAGCTGATGCTGCCAGAACCCCCTGCTGGTCTCCTTTGTTGACTGCCGCATGGCCAGTGCTGAAGTACTGGGGGTAAGCCAGCTACGGGAAGAGTGTCTCTGCCTCTGGCTCTCTCTCTCTGGCAGGGGAAGGAAGGGCTGATTCTCTGGCACAACAGGGAGGGCTGGGCTGCAGGAACACAGCACTGGAAGAAACAGGAGGCCGAACTCATGACCAAAAAGTGAGCAGTGCAGTGATCAGCCCCCTAGTCTTTCCCTCTCTCTGGGTGCAGAGCTGTATTCTACAGAGAGAGCTGGGATGGGAAGAAGGGGAACGGCACTTGACATACACATACACGCGCAAGCTGACACACACATACACGTGCGGCACCTGACACACACACACGTAGCATCAGACACAATAAAATAAACATGCAGCACCTGACCCACACATACACGCGCAACACCTGACACACACACATATACACGTGCGGCACCTGACACACACACGTAGCATCAGACACAATTAAATAAACATGCAGCACCTGACACATGCATATACACGCAGCACCTGACACATACACGCACACCATCAGACACACATACACATGCAGCACCTTACTCACACACACATAGACACGTGTAGTACCTGACGCACACACATGTACACGCGCAGCACCTGACGCACACTCATGTACACACGCAGCACCTGACGCACACTCATGTACACGCGCAGCACCTAATGCACACTCATGTACACACGCAGCACCCGACGCACACTCATGTACACGCGCAGCACCTAATGCACACTCATGTACACGCGCAGCACCTGATGCACACATGTACACGCGCAGCACCTGACACAGACATACGTATTCATGCACAGCACCAGACCTACCCTTGTACACACGCGGAGCACCTGATACTCACACACATATACACCCGCAACACCTGACACACATACACGTGCGGCAGCTGACGCATACACACGCACCATCAGACACACTCGTATATACACGCAGCACCTGACACACATACACACACACACACAGGAGCTGATACACAGGCAGCACCTGACACACACACACACACATATACACGCGCAGCACCTGACACCACGCACTCACACGTACAAGCAATGCATTTCACGCCTACCTCCAGCCTCAGTCACAGGCTGCTGCCGCCTACCCCCCTCCCTGCATCAGCTGCAAAGGCAGCAAAATATTTTGACCAAAGTCTAAAGGCCCATACACATTAAACGATGTCGCTCTGTGAGCGACATCATCTAATGTTTTCCCCGGCCGGCCGGCGGCCAACTGTACACGCTGAGCGATATGACCGCTCATATCGCTCAGTGACGTCACGCCCCCGCCAGCCCTGCATGAAGGTCGTGGACGACAGTCCACATCCTTCATGCATGACCTACCGACAGCGACGATTGTTGCCGACCCGCGGGGCCGCGCATCGTTCGTCGCTGGCGGCATACACACTTAACGATAAAACGAGCGACATCGCTCAAAGAGGGGGAAAATGAGCGACGTTGCTCATTAAATCGTTAAGTGTGTATGGACCTTAAACAATTCGGTTTGGTTAATAAAATAATTTTGCACAGAACAGTGATGTTATACGAACATTTTCATTAAACATTTAAAAAATCAAATGTTTATTCTTACAGTGAAATTTTACATTTCTGAATAAAAAGAATAAATTTAAAAAAAGCGATGAAATTCCATAGACAAAAAACCTTACGGTTTCACATGTCCCATTAAGGCTTCTTAGACATGATCGAAATTTCAGAAACCTGTTGTAACTCTTCCACTCAAACTCCAAAAAGCAATGAAATTCCGATCATTAAGGCTGACGCCTTAATGGACGTGTTCCTTGCGCAATACAGATATGGTATGCCATCACAGCCTGTGGGTAAGTGCAGATTCAGCACTCTCACAGAGTGAGATTGCTGTCACTCACACAATGGTGGAGCTGCTAATTCACAGATTTGTGTGCTCATTGGAATACACACATGCAGTCTATGCAACTGAAGGTCTGAGCGGAAGACAAAGCTGCTCAGATGAGGTAAGAGTGTTGTTGATAGGAGGGAGGAGAGCGGTGTGGATGGGGGAACAGAAGTGTGTGGATAGAGTTGAACACTAAGCAGCACTGATGGGGGGGACAAAGAAACACAGGGGGTAATTCAGACCGCAGCAGCAGCAATCGCAGTCTGAATTAGTTTGTGAGGTGCGCACGTGCAATGGCCGCACTGTGCGTGCGTACCCCAGGAGCCCAGTGAGATGCTATCAGCATCTCACTGGCTGCGATCACCCTGCCTGATTGATAGGCAGAGGTGGTTGCGGGGAAGGAGGGGTGCGTGCAAACAGCGTTAGCATGCCATTGGCAGGGCATGGTCTGCACAACGGAGGCGTTTCCAGACCACTGGGGGGTGGGCTGTAGCGGTTATCCCCCTGCCAAGAGCACATGATCCACGAAATTTACCTTCAGGATGTCAGCTACATGAATGGGGTAAGAGTGGTGTGGATAGGGGGTAGATTAAGCAGCAAGTATGGGAAGGGAGACAGAGCGGTGCAGATGGGTTGAAAACACTGGCATGGATGGGTAGAAAACTGGTGCAGATGGGAGAGAAAATAGTGTGCCATGTACTGAAGGAGGCAGAGTGACGTTGAAGAAGGAAACACTGAGCAGCACAGAGAAGGAAACGGTGGTACAGACAAGGCACATGTGGGGAAAGACAGATGGTGCAGATAAGTTAGTACAGACTAGCACAGATGGGAGAACACAGCAGTAGGGATTGGGGAAGACAGGGCAGCATGGGGGTGTATAGGGGAAGTAAGTGTAGATGCATAGACCGTAGATAGGGTATTATAGTTTTAGCAATTAACCAAGATGTTTGAGGGAGCTAAATGTGTATACTATGTGAGATGGATGTATGGAGTCAGAAGGATGTTGTAACAAGGTGGGATGGTTGTGGTGACCGAATGGGATGGTTGTGGGCACTGTGTGGGATGGGAGCACCACAAAACTGCTCAGACCTTCAGTTGCATAGACTGCATGTGTGTATTCCAATGAGCACACAAATCTGTGAATTAGCAGCTCCACCATTGTGTGAGTGACAGCAATCTCACTCTGTGAGAGTGCTGAATCTGCACTTACCCACAGGCTGTGATGGCATACCATATCTGTATTGCGCAAGGAACACGTCCATTAAGGCGTCAGCCTTAATGATCGGAATTTCATTGCTTTTTGGAGTTTGAGTGGAAGAGTTACAACAGGTTTCTGAAATTTCGATCATGTCTAAGAAGCCTTAATGGGACATGTGAAACCGTAAGGTTTTTTGTCTATGGAATATATATATATATATATATATATATATATATATATATATATATATAGTCTCTATCTCTCCACAAAGTTACAAGGCTGTAGCTGGAAAATATTTAGTTCCTAGAATATGCTATAAATGAGCCGATATTTCAAAAGTTATTTTTTTCCAATCATGTCCAATAAGCTAGGTGTATTTTATTTAAATGATCTCTTTATTGTGCCTGTCAGAGTGTTCCGACTGGAAATACGGTGTAACCCCCACATTACTGTCAGTATCGCTTACAGTAAGAACTCTCCCATGGTGCACTTCATGCGACTGCTGTAAATAACACTTTTAGGTTCCCCTCCCCCGATATTTACAAGATGTATGTAATTAACATAACATCCCATTAGAGAGTCTCGCTGGACCTCCTACATAACAACTGCATGTGGAATGCCGCACGCTGGCTTCTGCTGCTGTGGATTGTGGGTTTGTAGCGACTTGCCTTTTTATACACAAGGGTCCTCTTATTGGCCTCCTCTCTGTTCATTGTTCACAATCTGGAGACTGTTGTTTTTCTCAAATTAATTAGCTGTCATATTTTAAGAGCTCTAGATGGTATCAGCCTGTTAAATAGTTATCCAAGGCTACAATAATTTTGGAACAGTTTGCTCATATGATATAAATGGAATCTAGGTTTATGGTGGGCAAAATAACGTGGAAGGGAAGGTTGGTTAATACTATGCAAATATGCAGTAACCAATGGCAACGATGCCTTTCTTTCATTATGGGAATATTCCATGGGGATGTAGATATTCGCTGCATACCTCTTGCCGAGTACACTACCCTTCCTGTCCTGTCCCTGGCATTGTCCGATGTCTCTGAAATGGTGAGGCTTGGTGGCTCTTCAAACTAAACAGTGGGAATCTCATGGGATGAAACTCTTCGGCATACTACGTATTTGGAATGAGGTACTATAGGAAAGGTGTTGGTTATATGGAAAAGGTCCATCCCTCTACCTATGGTGCCCTTTTAAAAATGGTGCACTGGATATGTAAAATATTCTTAAAAATATTGCTGTAAAATTCAGATGCTATCAAATAATTATAATAGAAATATACCCAATGATATCAATGATACACCGCAGCTCCTAATGATTACCTCTGAAATACTCTAAAACCAAATAATTATAAAAGAAACAAAATAACTTTCAAAAGAGCACAATGTATCAACTTAATAAACAATTAATACTTTAATTCCTAAATTAACAAAGTACATAGAAAATCATCTACCCATAAAAGGGTATGGTTCATAGGATCGACCACACTTAGGTCGACAGTGTCTAGGTTGACCACTATTGGTTGACAGTAACTAAGTCGACACCCAAAATAGATCGACACAATCATTATGTCAACATGAGTTTAAAAAAAAAATTAGGTGTCGTTTTCTTCGTAGTGTGACCGGGAACTTCAATTGGTGCACCGTGTCCCCTTGCTTCGCTCGCCATGCTTCGGGCAAGGTGCCTCGCTCCACTACGGCTGCGCTCGGCACAGGTTACCATTCCCAATTGTAGTTCATGTGGATCGTAAAGTATGAAAAGGTTAAAAAAAAAAATTGTGAAAAACTCATGACGACCTAGTGTTCATGTCAACCTAGTGTTCATGTCGACCTAATGCATGTCGACCAATAGTGGTCGACCTAATGACTGTTGACCTTCGACCTACCTAGAGACCGGATATCCCATAAAAAAAGAATCTCTGGAGTATGGTTAAAATATTTGTGTGTGATGGTGATGAAATGTTGTTTAAGTGCCTTAAATACTTTGTGATTCCAGTAATTGAATATTCCTTAAGTATCCAATTGTTAGTGCACTGCTTAATTAAAGTTCATGCAAACTAGCCACACAATCTGTGATATTAGTTCGCTAATAGATTTTGTCTCAGTAGCCAACAGCAGTATGCTAACTCAAACCTCCCCCTGTGATCCAGTTGCTACAAGGGGTGGTCTTCAGTATGCCGGCTGTCGGGATACCGGCGCACAGTATACCGGCGCCGGAATCCCGACAGTCGGCATACCGACACTTATTCTCCCTCGTGGGGGTCCACGACCCCCCCCTGGTGGGAGAATAAAATAGCGTGGCGCGCGCAGCGAGCCCCCAAGGGGCGCATTTGTGCTCGCCACACTGTCGGTAAGCCGGCGGTCGGGCTCCCGGCGCCGGTATGCTGGTCGCCGGGAGCCCGACTGCCGGCATACCCTACTACACCCACCTTTCTACAAATGACTGCTACATACATTCAGCAATACAGCTAACTTGTAGCGGGTGTAGTAGGGTATGCCGGCGGTCGGGCTCCCGGCGACCAGCATACCGGCGCCGGGAGCCCAACCGACGGCTTACCGACAGTGTGGCGAGCGCAAATGAGCGAATGTATGTAGCCGTCATTTGTAGAAAGGTGAATCTCATACTGGAGGCTGGGAGAGAAAGGAGCAAAATCAGTCTTTTGAGCTCCCACCACCGCTAATCGCCAGTACAGGGAAAAGCTGAACAATGGTTGCACTGGGATAGGTCGTGAGCACCAGAATAAGGAAGGTGCACCTTCAGACCTGCGTGCTCTTACCAACGCTGACTCCTGAGCCAAGGCTTTTAAGATAATGCTGGAGAGGTGAGGGAGAGAATGGACGGTCCGGCTCTACAAGATCATCAGCTGGCAGGGTCCTAGGTGATAAAACCATAAAATCGCACATAATACAGCCACTGATGCATTTCTCCGCTGGAAGCGGTTTCTTCAAAGGCATTAGCAAAAACTAGTGGGTAAGGCACGGAATAAACAGCATATTTGGTGCTATATTTGTAGTCTGATATTGCTCCTGGGATCATTTAATTTGTGATATTGTATCAAGTTGTAAGGGGAAATGTATCAAAACTTCCAGAGTGGAGAAATGAACAATATCATAGGTGAAGGCTGGTTGTTTCCTATGGGCAACTTCTTTACTCTGTAGAAGGTTTGATACATGTCCCCCATAGGCTTTTGTCTGTACCTGCATCCTGTGTGTCAGGAACAGACGCTGTGTAGAATGTGTTCTGCTTGTCCCTGGGTGATGAGTAATTCCCATATGATAGCACTGCAGAACGTTGAGTTACTATAAAACAGGAGCAAAAGGCCAGTTTAGCAAAGTGAGTGAATACAGCCCTAGGTGTACAGGGTCCTGTGAATACACTGTAGATCTTGAACCTAAGACAACATTGGTATATTAGAAAATAAGGGGTACAACATGTGTTAATAAAAACGCTGTAGTTTTTTTTATAACCGAACACGTGTATAAAGTCTTGGTTAATGGCTGTATTGTGTATTTGTTGTGTGTGCGCTTGGCTAGCCCTCTCCATTGTTAGAGATATATATTTTTGTGGAAAGTACAAATATTTTCCATATTCTGTGCGGATGAAAGAGTAATGTTATGTTCCCAGGGCCCATTCCCCCCCCTCTTCCCATTGTACCTAGAAGCTAGAAAGACTTGTGTTCATCTTACAGCAAGGTTTTGTTGTTGCAGCTGAGAGCTCTAGAAATTCCAGTTACCCCAGCCAGGCAGGCCAGGAAAGCAGCAAGTGTATGCCAAACATTTGGAGCCGGGCTGATAGCTCTGAGAGGAAGTGCTCTGCATGTTTCCTGTTGGCCTACACATTCTGTGCCATGAAATAAATTGCAGAAAACTCGCATTGTCCTGGAATAGATGAACAGGTATACCCGTCGGCACTTTATAGCCAACACCCAAACCACCCCATTCTAGTGCTGGTAATTTGTCATAGCAAGTCTAATTAACATCAGTAATTTAATCTTTTGTATCAACTGTACGGGTCTGCAGGTTATTCACCTTTAGGTTATGAATAATTGTATACATTAAACTTTATAGTTTAACTCTGGCTACATTAGATGATATTCTTTCATATTTATAGCAATTTTGTTAATTCCACCTGTGGCTGTTATGCATACCAATTACACCTGTCATGCCACTTTCAGACATACGACCAGGGAATTTCCCTGCTCAGACCCGGGTTTTTCACCTCCGCGAAATCCCAGGTGTTTGCTGGAGACCTCATTTCACGCTACACGAGACCAGGGAAATTTGCGGGTCGTCCCGTTTCACACATAAGCAGTTCTGCCCTGGCATTCTACAAGCCAGGGCTGCCAGGCTGCATGCATGTCATACACACGTCATAATCATACATACATACATGCACACATCACATACACATATCACACTCGTACATACACATACGTGTCCCACTCACACACACACTCAAGCAATCACTCACATGGACCACAGCCCCCTCCTTGCATCGCTGCCAATGCTTCCTCCCTGTATAATAGCAACTGCCCCTTCTGTATCACAGACACTGCACCCTCTCTGTATAACGGACACTGCTCCCTCCAGCCAGCCCCGCCTACCAGGCAGCCCGCACAGCCTATCAGAGTGCAACCTGGGAGTAAAAACCCAGGCCTACCATTCACACCGCACAAATAACCCGGTATCGACCCGGCATATTGCCGAGTCGACACGGGTCAGCGTGCGGTGTGAAAGCGCCATTGCCGAAATCCCGGGTCGCATGACCCGGCAATTCAACCCAGGAATAAAGCAGTGTTATTCCCGAGTTGAATACCGGGTCAATGGCAACCTAAACGGGCTCCCGGGTCGATGGGACCTGTTCACTACAACAGGGAGTGGTGGCGCGGAGATGATCTCCTCTCCCAATGCCACCTCCGCCCTTTCTGCTGGCTCTGTCCCCCGCCGCTGTGGCATATTGCCGGGTTGGGGAAGCCAGCAGCAGCGTCCAATGCCGGATCCCACCTGGGAAGGACCCGTTTCCAATTCCCGGGTGGGGTCCGGCATTGGCAATGTGAAAGGGGTATCACTGGGTTGTTTACCTGGGTCGACAGTCCCAGGAAAAACCCTGGTGAAGAGCACGGGCGCCAGTCCCGGATTGATACGCGTTCATGTGCAAACACCCAGAATTTTTAAGTATGTCTGAAAGGGGGTATCAGTAAGAGTGTGTAAATAAGTAGGACACAGTTATACCTCTCTCACACTGCCATAAATATCCCAAGTTATTGCACATGAACACGGTCAACCCTGGATATTGGGGGTAATTTAGACCTGATCGTAGCAGCAAATTTGTTAGCAGTTGGGCAAAACCATGTGCACTGCAGGGGGGGCAGATATAACATTTGCAGAGAGAGTTAGATTTGGGTGGGTTATATTGCTTCTGTGCAGGGTAAATACTGGCGGCTTTATTTTTACACTGCAATTTCGATTTCAGTTTGAACACACCCCACCCAAATCTAACTTTCTCTGCACATATTATATCTGCCCCCCTGCAGTGCACATGGATTTGCCCAACTGCTAACAAATTTGCTGCTACGATCAGGTCTGAATTACCCCCATTGTGCAGTGTTTAAAGAACATAGTTGAAATAACCCGGGTCGAGCAATGCAGCATTTCAACTCTGCTAGCAAGCAGGCTTGAACACTGGTTTAACCAAGCTCGTGGTGCAGTGTGAACGGGTATCCTGGGATGATGCAACTTGGGACCCGTTCACACCATGGGAAGAGCCGGCGTTTGGAGATTCTCCAAGCGCTGGCTCGGGATGCATCGGTGGTTATATCACCAACCTGGCAATAAGCTGGGTTGGGCCGCCAGTCTGATAGGGGTCGCAGCCGGGAAGGACCAGTGTACAAAATCCTGGGTTCGACCCAGCAATGCAATGTGAAAGGTTATTTAGAATTTGTTTTTCATGTAATATATCCAATCTTAAGTGATACACTTTGGGCTCTATTCAGCAATCTTCTCCTCCCCCCCCCCCCCCCCCCCCCTGTTAAAAATGCGGAATTGAGCTTTTCTCCATTTTTTGTATATAACCCCGGCGTTCAGCAAAAGGTAAACAGAGAAGATAGTGCAATTATTTTAAACCCATCTCGCACATTTTCGCACTGATAGATGCTCTGTACAGTTCTGTAACGTTTTATGCTATTCAGCTAACATAAAAACATTAAAAGTTCTCGATAAAAGGTTACTTTGTATAACACAATCTCAGAATGGCGTTATATGAAGCAAATCCTTTCATTTGACGAAAACTACAGGGACAGAGGAACATTTTCCCATCAGTCCCTGCAGGATCCTCTGCTTCCTCGATGTATTTTCCAGCCTCAAGTATGTACAGCACCAGCCTCCCCGAAGTTTTGTTCAATACTGTACTTATTGGCTTTCTAAAAGAGCTTTTATATATGTTATATATATTTAAGTGGGATATACGAGTGGTCTAAAATAGTGGTAGGCCACGAGTGGTACTCCAGCTGATGTAGAACTACACATCCCGGCATACTTTGCCACGAGCCACCATTTTAGCATGTCCTAACAGCAATACTGCGGCAGGGCATGCTGGGATTTGTAGCTCTACAGCAGCTGACGTGCCACACATTGCATGCCACTTGTCTACAGTTAAGCCTACACTAGATCAGTCCCTGCACATATCTGGACTGGTAGCACTGACACTTCTGTTACTGCACAGACTAGCTGCTCCACTATACATGGCAGTGCGATATCCAGACTAGAGGAACCTGTCTGTTTTGTATCCTGCTACTTTGTACATGTCGTGTGGCTCAAATGCCAAAATAATTCTGAATGCAGCATGCAGTCTGTTAGCAGGAAAATTGCTCAGAACTGTGTTCTGGGTTTTTTGTTTTATTAGTCTGGTTACCTTTTTTTTTTTTTTGTCTCTTTTTTACGATTGTTTTGTTCAGGTTTTTTTTTTTTTTTTTAATGAGTGACGAAAATTAGATGAAAAACTATTTTTCCCCCCTTTGGACATACTTTTAGAACCAGATTGCAAACAGTTTATGCTTGACCCGGCCTTATATAGTAATTTCCCATGATTAGATACCATCCCCTGGAATTGTGTTCCTGGAGGAGGGAGGAAATCCTGTTTCCTCCAGCATTGGAGCAGGATCTAGCATTCGCCATTAGGGCATCTCTGCTGTAACCCTTCTGAAGCCAGACGAGCCTGCATTGCTTTTGGACATGGGCACAAGCAGTGTATTTCAGTGCAATATTAAAACTGCAGGGTATGGCTGCAGTGTTTTTCAAGCAGCACATTACCAGATGGCATGCATTACAGCAGAGTTTAATTGTGGCTCCATGGGCAAGGAACATCCTTTCAAGGTTTTTTGTGTGTGTGTGGTTTCAGCTTCTGTAACTGCCTCCAAATGATCCATATATAAATAGTGTTACATATTGTCATATCTAGTACTAGACTGCGTTTTACCAGGTTTGTCTGTATTAGTTCTTTTGCGGATTTACATAAAGTATATTTGGGCACTGTGGGTATTACATAGTGATAAAGGTCCCCACTCGCTGGAAGCAGCTGCAGGATGAACTAAACGTGACTCCTTGCCCCTCGGTAGATTCTTTGGACTCTACTGCAGCCAGGAGTGCATATATGGGTACTTGTTCATTATATGGGTGCCACTTGAAAATGTGGCGCTTGGTAATGCTATCCATCTGTCGATCCCTTCACCACTGGTGACCCAACGGTTGTCCCCGGCTCCCTCCTAGTGCTGCCGTCTTAGCTGGCACGAGCAATTTCGGGTAGAGGGAACTCGTACACTACACCCCCTACATGGCATCATCCCAAAATCATGGGCATTAATATGCAATTGGTTCCACTTGTCTGGGACTGCTTTTCACTATATTTTGGAACATGGGTGCAGATATTGATGACCATTCAGCTACAAGAGTATAGGGCCGAGATGTACTAAAGCTAAGAATGCGGGTAAAACTCAGAAAATCTTGTTTTCAGTGTTTTGTCTGCTTTTCCATATGTACCAAGCTCCAGAATGCAATACATTCCGGTCCTGGAGCCATTGGGTAACGTCATCTTTATGTGGCATTACCCAATAGAAGTCTATGTGCTTCTTTTTGCAGTTACCCCCGAGAGTGATCCAATCAGATCCTGTCACCGGACATTTTTTTGTTTGGGGGCATATTCATGCTAAAACAGGTCAGGACCAAACTGACGCCATAAAATTGGAAGTATAGTATTCTTTGTTCTTGTAAGCTGTAGCGTTATTTCTCGTCACTGGAACTAAGGTGCCCAGGCAAATCCTGAAAAACAGCCATGACAATTATTCTACATCCACCAAACGTTTAATTTGTCAGAACACATTTCAGCAGGAAGTGTTCTCCTGCCATCCAGGAAACCTAGATTTGTCTGTCAGACTGCAGATGGTGATACGTGATAGACCACTCCAGAGAACATATTTGCAGTGCTCCAGAGTCTAATGGCTGTGTGATTTGCACCACTCCAGCCAACGTCTGTCATCACGCATGGTGATCTGCGGCTTATACGGTTACTTAGCCATGGAAACCCAATGCATGAAGCTCCTGATGAACACTTCATGGATGTTGCTTCTTTGTAGGTAGTGTTGCAACCAAGGACAGGAGATTTGTACACGCTACATGCTTCAGTAGTCCATTTCTGTCAGCTTCTGTGAGCTGCCACTACTGCTGAGCTGTTGTTGCTTCTACACATTTTCACTTCACAATCACAACACTTGGGGGCGATTCAATTGCTTGTTGGAGTTTAGCTTCTGTCTACAGCTATTAAATTGTTTTAGTGACCAGCCCTGAGGCTGAGCATATCACAGGTTTCAGTTCACACCCTCCTGAAGTGTGAGAAGAGATCTGCGATAAGTAGGGTTTTAGGGCTGGTCATGAGTTCCAGGCGCGCCTTAACTGCAGGGTGCCCAGCACTTGGCTTTCTTATGCAAGAATGTGGCCATCGCGACCAGCAGGGTTCTTGGCGCGCATAACAATTTCAGTAGCTCCTGGCAACTTTAGACTGGAGTTAAATTCTTTTAAATAATTTAATTATCCCCTTGGAGGTGACTGAGGCAGGTCTAGCCAATGTTGTATCTTTAATTCAGTGTGTTTGGTACACCTGGGCTGCTGAGTCCAGGGGGGCCCACACCGCACATCTGGCATCCATATTTCTCTGACGTCCTAAGTGGATGCTGGGGACTCCGTCAGGACCATGGGGATTAGCGGCTCCGCAGGAGACAGGGCACAAAAGTAAAAGCTTTAGGACTAGGTGGTGTGCACTGGCTCCTCCCCCTATGACCCTCCTCCAAGCCTCAGTTAGGTTTTTGTGCCCGGCCGAGAAGGGTGCAATCTAGGTAGCTCTCCTGAGCTGCTTAGAATAAAAGTATAGACTTAGGTTTTTTTTATTTTCAGTGAGTCCTGCTGGCAACAGGCTCACTGCATCGAGGGACTAAGGGGAGAAGAAGCGAACTCACCTGCGTGCAGAGTGGATTGGGCTTCTTGGCTACTGGACATTAGCTCCAGAGGGACGATCACAGGCCCAGCCATGGATGGGTCCCAGAGCCGCGCCGCCGGCCCCCTTACAGAGCCAGAAGAGTGAAGAGATCCAGAAATCGGCGGCAGAAGGCATCTTGTCTTCAAGAAAGGTAGCGCACAGCACTGCAGCTGTGCGCCATTGCTCTCAGCACACTTCACACTCCGGTCACTGAGGGTGCAGGGCGCTGGGGGGGGGCGCCCTGAGACGCAATGAAAACACTATTTATGGTAAAAAAATACATCACATATAGCTCCTGGGCTATATGGATGTATTTAACCCCTGCCATTTTACCTCATAAAAAGCGGGAGAAAGGCCGTCGTGAAGGGGGCGGAGCCTATCTCCTCAGCACACAAGCGCCATTTTCCCTCACAGCTCCGCTGGAAGGACGTCTCCCTGACTCTCCCCTGCAGTCCTGCACTACAGAAACAGGGTAAAAAAGAGAGGGGGGGGGCACTAATTTGGCATATAAAAACATATATAGCAGCTATAAGGGAGAAACACTTATTTATAAGGTTGTCCCTATACATATATAGCGCTCTGGTGTATGCTGGCAAACTCTCCCTCTGTCTCCCCAAAGGGCTAGTGGGGTCCTGTCCTCTATCAGAGCATTCCCTGTGTGTGTGCTGTGTGTCGGTACGCGTGTGTCGACATGTATGAGGAGGAAAATGGTGTGGAGGCGGAGCAATTGCCTGTATTAGTGATGTCACCCCCTAGGGAGTCGACACCTGACTGGATGGTCTTATTTAAGGAATTACGTGATAGTGTCAGCACTTTACAAAAAACTGTTGACGACATGAGACAGCCGGCAAGTCAGTTAGTGCCTGTCCAGGCGTCTCAAACACCGTCGGGGGCTCTAAAGCGCCCATTACCTCAGTCGGTCGACACAGACACAGACACGGACACTGACTCCAGTGTCGACGGTGAAGAAACAAACGTATTTTCCAGTAGGGCCACACGTTACATGATCACGGCAATGAAGGAGGCTTTGCATATTTCTGATACTACAAGTACCACAAAAAAGGGTATTCTGTGGGGTGTGAAAAAACTACCCGTAGTTTTTCCTGAATCAGAAGAATTAAATGAAGTGTGTGATGATATACCCTTTCCCGCTAGAAGTTAGGGCGCGTTGGGAAACACCCCCTAGGGTGGATAAGGCACTCACACGCTTATCAAAACAAGTGGCGTTACCGTCTCCTGATACGGCCGCCCTCAAGGAGCCAATTGATAGGAAGCTGGAAAATGTCCTAAAAAGTATATACACACATACTGGTGTTATACTGCGACCAGCGATTGCCTCAGCCTGGATGTGCAGCGCTGGGGTGGCGTGGTCGGAGTCCCTGACTGAAAATATTGATACCCTTGACAGGGACAGTATTTTATTGACTATAGAGCGTTTAAAAGATGCGTTTCTATATATGCGTGATGCACAGAGGGATATTTGCACCCTGGCATCAAGAGTAAGTGCGATGTCCATTTCTGCCAGAAGATGTTTATGGACACGACAGTGGTTAGGTGATGCGGATTCCAAATGGCACATGGAAGTATTGCCGTATAAAGGGGAGGAGTTATTTGGGGTCGGTCTTTCGGACCTGGTGGCCACGGCAACAGCTGGAAAATCCACCTTTTTACCCCAACTCACCTCTCAGCAGAAAAAGACACCGTCTTTTCAGCCTCAGTCCTTTCGTCCCCATAAGGACAAGCGGGCAAAAGGCCAGTCATATCTGCCCCGGGGTAGAGGAAAGGGAAAAAGACTGCAGCAGACAGCCTCTTCCCAGGAACAGAAGCCCTCCACCGCTTCTGCCAAGTCCTCAGCATGACGCTGGGGCCTTACAAGCGGACTCAGGTGCGGTGGGGGGTCGTCTCAAGAGTTTCAGCGCGCAGTGGGCTCACTCGCAAGTGGACCCCTGGATCCTACAGGTAGTATCCCAGGGGTACAGATTGGAATTCGAGACGTCTCCCCCTCGCAGGTTCCTGAAGTCTGCTTTACCAACGTCTCCCTCCGACAGGGAGGCAGTATTGGAAGCAATTCACAAGCTGTATTCCCAGCAGGTGATAATCAAAGTACCCCTCCTACAACAGGGAAAGGGGTATTATTCCACACTATTTGTGGTACCGAAGCCAGACGGCTCGGTGAGACCTATTCTAAATCTGAAATCTTTGAACACTTATATACAAAGGTTCAAATTCAAGATGGAGTCACTCAGAGCAGTGATAGCGAACCTGGAAGAAGGGGACTATATGGTGTCCCTGGACATCAAGGATGCTTACCTTCATGTCCCAATTTGCCCTTCTCACCAAGGGTACCTCAGGTTCGTAGTACAGAACTGTCATTATCAGTTTCAGACGCTGCCGTTTGGATTGTCCACGGCACCCCGGGTCTTTACCAAGGTAATGGCCGAAATGATGATTCTTCTTCGAAGAAAAGGCGTCTTAATTATCCCTTACTTGGACGATCTCCTGATAAGGGCAAAGTCCAGGGAACAGTTGGAGGTCGGAGTAGCACTATCTCGGGTACTGCTACAACAGCACGGGTGGATTCTAAATATTCCAAAATCGCAGCTGATCCCGACGACACGTCTGCTGTTCCTAGGGATGATTCTGGACACAGTCCAGAAAAAGGTGTTTCTCCCGGAGGAGAAAGCCAGGGAGTTATCCGAGCTAGTCAGGAACCTCCTAAAACCAGGAAAAGTGTCAGTGCATCATTGCACAAGGGTCCTGGGAAAAATGGTGGCTTCTTACGAAGCGATTCCATTCGGCAGATTTCACGCAAGAACTTTTCAGTGGGATCTGCTGGACAAATGGTCCGGATCGCATCTTCAGATGCATCAGCGGATAACCCTGTCTCCGAGGACAAGGGTGTCTCTTCTGTGGTGGCTGCAGAGTGCTCATCTACTAGAGGGCCGCAGATTCGGCATTCAGGATTGGATCCTGGTGACCACGGATGCCAGCCTGAGAGGCTGGGGAGCAGTCACACAGGGAAGAAATTTCCAGGGAACGTGGTCAAGTCTAGAGACTTCTCTCCACATAAATATACTGGAGCTAAGGGCAATTTACAATGCTCTATGCCTAGCAAGACCTCTGCTTCAAGGTCAGCCGGTGCTGATCCAGTCGGACAACATCACGGCAGTCGCCCACGTAAACAGACAGGGCGGCACAAGAAGCAGGAGGGCAATGGCAGAAGCTGCAAGGATTCTTCGCTGGGCGGAAAATCATGTGATAGCACTGTCAGCAGTGTTCATTCCGGGAGTGGACAACTGGGAAGCAGACTTCCTCAGCAGGCACGACCTCCACCCGGGAGAGTGGGGACTTCACACGGAAGTCTTCCACATGATTGTGAACCATTGGGAAAAACCAAAGGTGGACATGATGGCGTCCCGCCTCAACAAAAAACTGGACAGGTATTGCGCCAGGTCAAGGGACCCTCAGGCAATAGCTGTGGACGCTCTGGTAACACCGTGGGTGTACCAGTCAGTGTATGTGTTCCCTCCTCTTCCTCTCATACCCAAGGTACTGAGAATTATAAGACGGAGAGGAGTAAGAACTATACTCGTGGCTCCGGATTGGACAAGGAGGACTTGGTACCCGGAACTTCAAGAGATGCTCACAGAGGACCCATGGCCTCTGCCGTTAAGAAGGGACTTGCTTCAGCAAGGACCCTGTCTGTTCCAAGACTTACCGCGGCTGCGTTTGACGGCATGGCGGTTGAACGCCGGATCCTAAGGGAAAAAGGCATTCCGGAAGAGGTCATACCTACCCTGGTCAAAGCCAGGAAGGAGGTGACCGCACAACATTATCACCGCATTTGGCGAAAATATGTTGCGTGGTGTGAGGCCAGGAAGGCCCCCACGGAGGAATTTCAACTCTGTCGATTCCTGCATTTCCTGCAAACAGGAGTGTCTATGGGCCTCAAATTGGGGTCCATTAAGGTTCAAATTTCGGCCCTGTCGATTTTCTTCCAGAAAGAATTGGCTTCAGTTCCTGAAGTCCAGACATTCGTCAAGGGAGTACTGCATATACAACCCCCTTTTGTGCCTCCAGTGGCACCGTGGGATCTCAACGTAGTTCTGGGATTCCTCAAATCACATTGGTTTGAACCGCTCAAATCTGTGGATTTGAAATATCTCACATGGAAAGTGACCATGCTGTTGGCCCTGGCCTCGGCCAGGCGAGTGTCAGAATTGGCGGCTTTGTCTCACAAAAGCCCATATCTGATTTTCTATTCGGACAGGGCAGAACTGCGGACTCGTCCCCAGTTTCTCCCTAAGGTGGTGTCAGCGTTTCACCTGAACCAACCTATTGTGGTGCCTGCGGCTACTAGGGACTTGGAGGACTCCAAGTTGCTAGACGTTGTCAGGGCCCTAAAAATATATATTTCCAGGACGGTTGGAGTCAGGAAAACTGACTCGCTGTTTATCCTGTATGCACCCAATAAGCTGGGTGCTCCTGCTTCTAAGCAGACGATTGCTCGTTGGATTTGTAGTACAATTCAGCTTGCACATTCTGTGGCAGGCCTGCCACAGCCAAAATCTGTAAATGCCCATTCCACAAGGAAGGTGGGCTCATCTTGGGCGGCTGCCCGAGGGGTCTCGGCTTTACAACTTTGCCGAGCTGCTACTTGGTCAGGGGCAAACACGTTTGCAAAATTCTACAAATTTGATACCCTGGCTGAGGAGGACCTGGAGTTCTCTCATTCGGTGCTGCAGAGTCATCCGCACTCTCCCGCCCGTTTGGGAGCTTTGGTATAATCCCCATGGTCCTGACGGAGTCCCCAGCATCCACTAGGACGTCAGAGAAAATAAGAATTTACTTACCGATAATTCTATTTCTCGTAGTCCGTAGTGGATGCTGGGCGCCCATCCCAAGTGCGGATTGTCTGCAATACTTGTACATAGTTATTGTTACAAAAATCGGGTTATTATTGTTGTGAGCCATCTTTTCAGAGGCTCCTCTGTTATCATGCTGTTAACTGGGTTCAGATCACAAGTTGTACAGTGTGATTGGTGTGGCTGGTATGAGTCTTACCCGAGATTCAAAATCTTTCCTTATTGTGTACGCTCGTCCGGGTACAGTATCCTAACTGAGGCTTGGAGGAGGGTCATAGGGGGAGGAGCCAGTGCACACCACCTAGTCCTAAAGCTTTTACTTTTGTGCCCTGTCTCCTGCGGAGCCGCTAATCCCCATGGTCCTGACGGAGTCCCCAGCATCCACTACGGACTACGAGAAATAGAATTATCGGTAAGTAAATTCTTATTTTTTCAATACTTATCTCCGTGGAGTCCTGTAGCTGCAGTTCTGTACAAATCTCCGGGAAATGGTGTGGTGGCCATTTTGCTAGTTATCTGTAATGTGCAGTATAAAAATCACTCTGAAAATGGCCACTGCACCATTTCCCAGAGACCAGTGCATGTGTAGTAAACTCTAGCACAGAGCCTACTCCTTTGTGCCATCAGCTAGACTGGAGGGGGCCCATATAGGAAGCTGAACACGGACCCCCTCCTGTCTTAACCATTTACCTGACCATTTTTCCACACAAAATCGCTCAGAAATTGTTGTTTTTTTTTTGTAGTTAATAAAGTTTGAAAAGTGTTTATAACATAATTAAATATTTTATTAAAAACAAAATTATATGGGGTGTTTTGCAAGCCCGCCCCTGTGTCCATAGGCCCCCATTATAAAATAATTTCCTACCCTCCATTAGCAATAGACCCCACCCCCCTTCCCCATGCCGAGCACAGCAGATGATTAGTCCCCACTGCTGCAGAGATCAACTAAATTGTGCTGTGCTGGGAGAGGAATGAAGTCCCCCTTCCTGTGTTGTGCCTCTTCTGGAGCATACCCCTCAGAAAGCAGGCCGCACGCCATTCTAGGGCGCGATTCTGGCAGTAATGTCAGCGACAGAGATGGCCTCCTCACTGCTGAGTCAAGGCATACTAAAGGGCAGCGCACAACTGGGTCTGTGGACCGCCGGGGTACAGCGGGTCGCATGTGATGCTACCAAGCCAGGTAACGGACTGCTGGCTTTGGTTGCATCACATGCGACCATGCGACTGCTGGCTTTGGTTGCATCACATGCGACCATGTCAGGCAAGGGGTTAATATGCCCCTGAGCAGGGCAGAAAATGAATGAACTCACTTGTTGGTAAAGTGGCACCCTATGACCATGCCGCACTGAAAGCACAATCCTCTCTACTGCTATATCTATGGCGCTTGCATGGCTGTATGCCTAATTGTATGCACCTGTTAGCATTGAGTGTGGCTGGAATGGCAAACACTGTAATTAGGCGTGTCCACGTACATTGTAGCCACATTATGTGCTGGAACTGTGTCTGTGGAGAAATTTTCTGTATGTCACAAATGTTTTACAATATTTATTTTTAGGGTGGTGGTGTATTAAGCGGTATCCGGACTCTGGGTCGACGTCTGGTGGTCGGCAGTGACTAGGTCGACACCAGAAATAGGTCGACACTGCCATTAGGTCAACATGAGGTTTTTACTCCCCCCCCCCCCCCCTCCCCCCTTCCCCCAAAGTATTTCATACTTTACGATCCACGTGTGCTACAATTGGGAAAGGTAACCTGTGCCGAGTGCAGCGGTAGCGGAGCGAGGCCCCTTGCCCGAAGGGGACACGGTGCACTTATTGGGGTACCCGGTCACTTTACGAAGAAAACGACACAAAACCCCTCATTAAAAACTCATGTTGACCTTTTTCCATGTCGGCCTTGTTCGTGTTGACCTATTTCCTGCATCGACCTACTCACTGTCGACCAATAGGCGTCAACCTCATGTATGTCGACCCTGAGTCCCATATCTGTATTAAGCAGTGAAAAGAGTGGTCAGGGGGAAATGTTGCCTATATCAACCATTCTAACTATTGGAACTGACCGTTCCATCTGCTCTGCCATTATAATCCTTGGCCATGTATGTGGCCTGCAGAAAATTAGATCTGGATGATCTAAAATATGACACTTGCAGCAAAGTTCTAGTGAGCAGATTGGTGTGTGCGTGACTTCTGTATCACCTATCCTTGCGTTCGATTCCCGGCCGATCAGGTAAATCAGGGATGGGAAACCTTTGGCCCTCCAGCTGTTGTTGAACTACACATCCCAGCATGCCCTGCAACAGTTTTAGCATGGCCAAATAGCAAAACTGTTGCAGGGCATGCTGGTATGTGTAGTTCAGCAACAGCTGGGAGGGCCAAAGGTTCCCCATCTCTGAGTTAAATGCTACTGAAACAGCTGGGCTGTGTGTATCCAGCTGTGACCTCGCGTGAGGAGGCGGGGGGATAGGGGGGGAAATAGTGACTCCTCTGTGTGGATTGGAAGGCTGAGAGTGCAGCACATAACATGCGACCATTGCACAAGCGTTAGAAGCCTTTTATCAGCAAACCCTCCTGTATCGGCACAGCATACACACCTACACGATGGATGGCCCGTTCTCCTGATATCTGGAGAAGGGGCTGACGATTGTATAGATGTGTACCCACCTTTATAAAGCTCTACTGTTTGAGATCAAATGAATTCCCAGTGTTCAAATTGCCCACACATGTAAATAGGTGAATCATTTAGACAAGATTGGGGCATTTTGTCCATGGGACGAGCACCTGGATCCCTTCCAGCTCCCCTGATGGCTGTCCTTTTCTTCTGAGTAGATTTACCAGTGCTTGACAAGAGTCCAGTCTAACCTGATCATTATTGTACCTCATACTATTTTTGAGGCCACACGTTTCTCCATATCTGTATAATTGCCTACTATTGGCAAATTTAACCGGATGTAGAAACATTTTTAACCACCATTTAGGTTATCCTTTGTATCGAATAAGATACTGCAGCCGGCATGTATGACACAACCTGCAATAGAAGCTGTATAACAAATGTAACATTTTGCATATACATGGGGGGTGTCTCTGAATGCCTTTTAATATTGGATTAACCTGTATTTGTACTCCGTAATATGTTACAATATCTTGAAAAGATCTTTTGTTGGTAATATATTATATCTGGTCAGTGCATTGTGTTTCAAACTATGCATTATTATCTAGGTGATCTTCTAACCATAAGGACAGACTTGAAGCAGATCTTTCCAGTTCTTGCTCTCTGCTATAGCCATAGACTCTGCTGCATTCGCTTTTTCCAATGCAAACATATTTTCCCCATAAAAGGAAGTAGAGGTGCTGAGGAGAGCAGGCGCTGAAGGGAGAAAGTCGCTGCTTGCAGAGTGGGTGCACAGCTGTCTGCTTCATACTGCTGGTGTGCTGGAATATTCATCAGCATAAATGCCCTGGGTCAGTAGTTACCCGTGACTTAGCATTATTATACATCTGCATAGGAACGGGATCATTTTCACTATGTGTAGCTTAAGCAGACCCTTTCAGTATGGATTACAGTTTCTATTATCATTATTATTATTATTACTACTTTATTTTATTCTGACACGTAGTAGTAGCATATATGTCAGTGCATTTGTCTGTGCAGTACAACATAAGCCATGGCTGATCCGATTGTGTGTAATACAGAATACAGTATGTATAATAGAATGGTGTGGATCTTAGATTGAGTGGGCACTTTATTAGGTGCATCTGTTAACTATTCACTGTGTGTAACATCTGTGGTGCTGGGTACACACTACCCGATATATCGGCTGTTCAGTAGAGCTGCCATTTTATCGTAGGTGTGTCGGTAGGTGTGTACCAGTGATGTCTGTGAAAGATGTCATTCACAGACATA
Source organism: Pseudophryne corroboree (assembly GCF_028390025.1). Classification (NCBI taxonomy): domain Eukaryota; kingdom Metazoa; phylum Chordata; class Amphibia; order Anura; family Myobatrachidae; genus Pseudophryne; species Pseudophryne corroboree. The sequence continues at coordinate 906,725,485 of NC_086445.1, read as the reverse complement.
TCGCATCAGCCCTACAGCACAGTCGATACATCGGTGCACTGTGCTGTGTGTACAGGCAGTCAGCTGACCACCCGTAGACTTGCTGTAGAGACTGCCGATGACTGGCAGCGCAACTGGGTGGCCACATGTAATGCCCACCCAGTTATGGCGTCAGCCGCACGATACATCGGGCCGGCGATTGGTAAGTGTGTATGTACTTGCCAATCATCAGATAGGTTGGCAGATCTGCTGGAATGCCGATCCATTGTCCTAGAGTGTACCCAGCGTTAGTAGTTTAACCAATTGCTGCATAAAAAACACCTGTTTTTCTTTTTAAAGCTTTCATATTTGTAATGTACCGTATACATTACAGAATACATTTATAGTGGTAACAGATTGTTTGATCATGTAGTAAAGTCCATCGTTCAAATGTACTTTGTACTGTAATGTGACCCATATTCACAGTAGTGATTGCCGTGCTGTAGTGTATAATATGATTGCCCATATAGTGATGAACGGGTGGGGTAACTATAGTATCCGTATGTGCTAAATTGTTTAATATTAATTGACATACTTTAACATGAGTAGATTACATTTTCTGGAAAACTAGTGAAATTCTAAAACGCCCCACGTTGTTTGCTGTAGACAACTGGTACACTTTAATAATAATAATAATAATAGACTGAATTACTAGAAGTATAGTATTATTGGTATGCTGTAGATAGGTAGGCAACGTTGCAAGCCCAGAAAATTCCCATAGTGTCGCCACCATTACAGCATACAGTATACAAATATTTACAAAAGTGCTAGATGGGTACTTAGAGGGTAATTCAGTTATTTTTGTGTGTGGGGGGAATACAGTTCAGCTGGAAGGATGCAGTGTGCCGTTCTCAATGTGATGCCCATCAGCATTGTAAGTTTGCCTTGCACCCTATAGAGGAGTGAGGGAAGAGTTGCGATGTCGTCCCATTGCCAGCGGCACATCGCATTGAATTTAACTCCTCCTTGGACAGGAGGGCAGGTACTAACACCAGGGTCTTTCCTGGTTGATACCATTAACACCAAATGAATAATGTCTTGTGTCTATAATTTGTCCAGTTGACGGTTATTACAATTAGAAGTCATTATAGAGTGAGCTAAGGTAATCAATGTGTGGACCAAAAATGTAGCCTAAAACTTTTTTTCTTTCTTTTTTGGTTTTGTCTTAAGGTTTTGGTTTTGTGCTCAGTGTGCGACATCGCCTAGTGTTGCCCCTAACAGGCCGGCCGCCCGACGGCTGGTATACACACTGTGCGATATCACTAATGATATCGCAGTGACATCATGCCGCGGTCAGCCGGAGCGTGCAGTTTTGGATGAGTCGTCCAAATTGAGCTGCATGCATGGGCGACTTGCGGGGTCACGCATCGCTCGTCGACGGCAGCATACACACTAGGCAATATAGTAAAATGATGTCGGTCAGGAAGGATCAAAATGAGCAACGTTGTTTATTTTATCGCTACAGTCTTATTCTGTTTGTAACCACGCTCCAGGAGACACAACAGCCGTCTGTCTACCTGTATCAGCAAGTGCAGAGAGAGTATTACCGATTTTGATTGAGATAAATTTAAAGTAACATTGACTCTACAGCTCCCCCTCCTGTGTCATTTTACGGAATAAGATTTTGTAATGCTTCATTGATCTATATACATCCATGGACAGTGCAGTTGCTATGTACCCTATTTCTCTAACGTCCTAGTGGATGCTGGGGACTCCGTAAGGACCATGGGGAATAGACGGGCTCCGCAGGAGACAGGGCACTTTAAGAAAGAATTAGGATACTGGTGTGCACTGGCTCCTCCCTCTATGTCCCTCCTCCAGACCTCAGTTTGAATCTGTGCCCGGACGAGCTGAGTGCACCTTAGTGAGCTCTCTTGAGCTTGCTAGAAAAGAAAGTATTTTGTTAGGATTTTTTATTTTCAGAGAGATCTGCTGGCAACAGACTCTCTGCTACGTGGGACTGAGGGGAGAGAAGCAGCCCTACTCACTAGAAGATAGGTCCTGCTTCTTAGGCTACTGGACACCATTAGCTCCAGAGGGATCGTACACAGGAACGCACCCTTGGTCGTCCGATCCCGGAGCCACGCCGCCGTCCCCCTCGCAGAGCCAGAAGACAGAAGCCGGCGTGAGAAGCAAGAAGACTTCGAAATTGGCGGCAGAAGACTCCAGTCTTCATATGAGGTAGCGCACAGCACTGCAGCTGTGCGCCATTGCTCCCACACTAAACCCACACACTCCGGTCACTGTAGGGTGCAGGGCGCAGGGGGGGCGGGGGCGCCCTTGGCAGCAATTAGGTACCTCTTGGCAAAAGCAGCATATATTCAGTTGGGCACTGTATATATGCATGAGCCCCCGCCATTATTTTTACACAAAACGCGGGACAGAAGCCCGCCGCTGAGGGGGCGGGGCTTCTTCCTCAGCACTCACCAGCGCCATTTTCTCTCCACAGCTCCGCTGAGAGGAAGCTCCCCAGGCTCTCCCCTGCAGAATCACGGTAGAAAGAGGGTAAAAAGAGAGGGGGGGCACATAAATTTGGCGCAATAACAGTATATACAGCAGCTACTGGGTTAACACTAAGTTACTGTGTGACTCCTGGGTAATATAGCGCTGGGGTGTGTGCTGGCATACTCTCTCTCTGTCTCTCCAAAAGGCCTTGTGGGGGAACTGTCTTCAAATAGAGCATCCCCTGTGTGTGTGGTGTGTCGGTACGCTTGTGTCGGCATGTTTGACGAGGAAGGCTATGTGGAAACAGAGTGGGTACAAATGAATGTGGGGTCGCCGCCGACACCCGATTGGATGGATATGTGGAAGGTTTTAAATGATAATGTTAATTCCTTGCATAAAAGGTTGGATAAAGCTGAAGCCTTGGGACAGTCAGGGTCTCAACCCATGCCTGATACTACAGCGCAGAGGCCGTCGAGGTCTCAGAAGTGCCCACTATCCCAAGTTGTTGACACAGATATCGACACGGATTCCGACTCCAGTGTCGATGGCGATGATGCAAAGTTGCAGCCTAAAATGGCTAAAGCCATCCGCTACATGATTATAGCAATGAAAGATGTTACACATCACAGAGGAAACCCCAGTCCCTGACAAGAGGGTTTATATGTGTGGGGAAAAAAGGCAAGAGGTGACCTTTCCCCCTTCACATGAGTTAAATGAGTTATGTGAAAAGGCTTGGGAATCTCCAGATAGAAAACTACAGATTTCCAAACGGATGCTTATGGCGTATCCTTTCCCGCCAACGGACAGGTTACGCTGGGAATCCTCCCCTAGGGTAGACAAAGCTTTAACACGCTTATCCAAGAGGGTAGCCCTGCCGTCACAGGATACGGCCACCCTAAAAGATGCTGCGGATAGAAAGCAGGAGGATATCCTGAAGTCCATTTATACACATTCAGGTACCCTACTAAGGCCGGCTATTGCGTCGGCCTGGATGTGTAGTGCTGTAGCAGCATGGACAGATACCTTATCTGAGGAACTTGATACCTTGGACAAGGATACTATAGTACTGACCCTGGGGCATATAAAAGACGCTGTCCTATATATGAGAGATGCCCAAAGAGACATTAGCCTACTGGGCTCTAGAATAAATGCAATGTCGATTTCCGCCAGAAGGGTCCTGTGGACTCTGCAATGGACAGGCGATGCCGACTCAAAAAGGCACATGGAGGTTTTACCTTACAGGGGTGAGGAGTTGTTTGGGGACGGTCTCTCGGACCTGGTCTCCACAGCTACGGCTGGAAAGTCAAATTTTTTGCCATATATTCCCTCACAACCTAAGAAAGCACCGTATTATCAAATGCAGTCCTTTCGATCACATAGAGGCAAGAAAGTCCGAGGTGCGTCCTTTCTTGCCAGAGGCAGGGGTAGAGGAAAGAAGCTGCACAATACAGCTAGTTCCCCGGAACAGAAGTCCTCCCCGGCTACCTCTAAATCCGCCGCATGACACTGGGGCTCCACAGGCGGAGCCAGGCCCGGTGGGGGCGCGTCTCCGAAATTTCAGCCACAAGTGGGTTCACTCGCAGGTTGATCCCTGGGCTATAGAGATTGTGTCTCAGGGTTACAAGCTGGAATTCGAAGTGATGCCCCCTCACCGTTACCTGAAATCGGCCCTGCCAGCTTCCCCCATAGAGAGGGAAATAGTGTTAGCAGCAATTCACAAATTGTATCTCCAGCAGGTGGTGGTAAAGGTTCCCCTCCTTCAACAGGGAAGGGGTTACTATTCGACAATGTTTGTGGTACCGAAACCGGACGGTTCGGTCAGACCCATATTGAATTTAAAATCCCTGAACATATACCTGAAAAGGTTCAAGTTCAAGATGGAATCGCTCAGAGCGGTCATCACAAGTCTGGAGGAAGGGGATTTTATGGTGTCTCTGGACATAAAGGATGCTTACCTTCATGTCCCCATTTATCCACCTCATCAGGAGTACCTCAGATTTGTGGTACAGGATTGTCATTACCAATTCTAGACGTTGCCGTTTGGTCTGTCCACGGCACCGAGAATATTTGCCAAGGTAATGGCAGAAATGATGGTGCTCCTGCGAAAGCAGGGAGTCACAAGCAGGGAGTCACAATTATCCCATACTTGGACGATCTCCTCATAAAGGCGAGGTCCAGAGAGCAGTTGCTGATCAGCGTAGCACGCTCTCTGGAAGTGTTAAAACAACACGGCTGGATTCTGAATATTCCAAAGTCGCAGCTGATTCCTACGACGCGTCTGCCCTTCCTGGGCATGACTCTGGACACAGACCAGAAGAAGGTTTTTTCTCCCGACGGAGAAGGCTCAGGAACTCATGACACTGGTCAGAGACCTCTTAAAACCAAAACAGGTGTCTCACTGCACGCGAGTCCTGGGAAAGATGGTGGCGTCATACGAGGCCATTCCCTTCGGCAGGTCCCATGCGAGGACCTTTCAATGGGATCTGTTGGACAAGTGGTCCGGATCGCATCTACAGATGCATCGGCTGATCACCCTATCCCCCAGGGCCAGGGGGTGTCTCTTCTGTGGTGGCTGCAGAGTGCTCACATTCTCGAGGGCCGCAGATTCGGCATTCAGGACTGGGTCCTGGTGACCACGGATGCAAGCCTCCGAGGGTGGGGGGCAGTCACACAGGGAAGAAATTTCCAGGGTCTGTGGTCAAGTCAGGAGACTTGCCTTCACATCAATATCCTGGAACTAAGGGCCATATACAACGCCCTAAGTCAAGCGGAGACCCTGCTTCGCAACCAATCTGTGCTGATTCAATCAGACAACATCACCGCAGTGGCTCATATAAACCGCCAAGGCGGCACAAGGAGCAGGGTGGCGATGGCGGAAGCCACCAGAATTCTTCAATGGGCGGAGAATCACGTACGAGCACTGTCAGCAGTGTTCATTCCGGGAGTGGACAACTGGGAAGCAGACTTCCTCAGCAGACACGACCTCCACCCGGGAGAGTGGGGACTTCATCAAGAAGTCTTCACGCAGATTGCAAGGCGATGGGAACTGCCACAGGTGGACATGATGGCATCCCGCCTCAACAAAAAGCTACAGAGGTATTGCGCCAGGTCAAGAGACCCTCAGGCGATAGCTGCAGACGCACTAGTGACACCGTGGGTGTTCCAGTCGGTTTATGTGTTTCCTCCTTTTCCTCTCATACCCAAGGTGCTGAGAATCATAAGAAAAAGAGGAGTGAGAACAATACTCATTGTTCCGGATTGGCCAAGAAGGACTTGGTATCCAGAGCTACAAGAAATGCTCACAGAGGACCCATGGCCTCTACATCTAAGACAGGATCTGTTACAACAGGGGCTCTGTCTGTTCCAAGACTTACCGCGGCTGCGTTTGACGGCATGGCGGTTGAACGCCGGATCCTAGCAGAAAAAGGCATTCCGGATGAGGTTATTCCTACACTGATAAAGGCTAGGAAGGACGTAGCGGCTAAACATTATCACCGTATATGGCGAAAATATGTTGCTTGGTGTGAGGCCAGGAATGCCCCTACAGAGGAATTCCAGCTGGGCCGTTTCTTTCACTTCCTACAGTCGGGAGTGACTTTGGGCCTAAAATTGGGGCCCATTAAGGTCCAGATTTCGGCCCTATCCATTTTCTTTCAAAAAGAACTGGCTTCTCTTCCTGAAGTTCAGACGTTTGTAAAGGGAGTGCTGCATATTCGGCCCCCGTTTGTGCCCCCAGTGGCACCTTGGGATCTTAACGTGGTGTTGAGTTTCCTGAAATCACACTGGTTTGAGCCACTTAAAACCGTGGAGTTAAAATATCTCACGTGGAAGGTGGTCATGCTATTAGCCTTGGCTTCGGCTAGGCGTGTGTCAGAATTGGCGGCTTTGTCACATAAGAGCCCCTATCTGGTTTTCCATATGGACAGGGCAGAATTGCGGACTCGTCCACAATTTCTGCCAAAAGTGGTGTCATCTTTTCATATGAACCAACCTATTGTGGTGCCTGTGGCTACTCGTGACTGGGAGGATTCCGAGTTACTGGATGTAGTCAGGGCTTTGAAGATTTATGTGGCCAGAACGGCTAGAGTCCGGAAAACTGAGTCGCTGTTTATCCTGTATGCATCCAACAAGCTGGGTGCTCCTGCTTCAAAGCAAACTATTGCTCGCTGGATCTGTAACACGATTCAGCAGGCTCATTCTGCGGCTGGATTGCCGCTTCCAAAATCAGTAAAAGCCCACTCCACAAGGAAGGTGGTCTCTTCTTGGGCGGCTGCCCGAGGGGTCTCGGCATTACAGCTTTGCCGAGCGGCTACTTGGTCAGGTTCAAACACTTTTGCAAAGTTCTTCAAGTTTGATACCCTGGCTGAGGAGGACCTTGTGTTTGCTCATTCGGTGCTGCAGTGTCGTCCGCACTCTCCCGCCCGTTTGGGAGCTTTGGTATAATCCCCATGGTCCTTACGGAGTCCCCAGCATCCACTAGGACGTTAGAGAAAATAAGATTTTACTTACCGGTAAATCGATTTCTCGTAGTCCGTAGTGGATGCTGGGCGCCCGTCCCAAGTGCGGACTTCTTCTTCTGCAATACTTGTATATAGTTATTGCTTAAATAAGGGTTATGTTATCATCAGGGTTATCTTATGCTCTGTTGTTGTTCATACTGTTAACTGGGTAAGTTTATCACGAGTTATACGGTGTGATTGGTGTGGCTGGTATGAGTCTTACCCTGGATTCCAAAATCCTTTCCCTGTACTGTCAGCTCTTCCGGGCACAGTTTCCTTAACTGAGGTCTGGAAGAGGGACATAGAGGGAGGAGCCAGTGCACACCAGTATCCTAATTCTTTCTTAAAGTGCCCTGTCTCCTGCGGAGCCCGTCTATTCCCCATGGTCCTTACGGAGTCCCCAGCATCCATTACGGACAACGAGAAATAGATTTACCGGTAAGTAAAATCTTATTTTCTGTGTAACCATCTACTGTCTGGCAGAAAAGGTTCCTGCTATAAACAATGCTTTTCAAAATCTACTACAAAAATATTTTCTTTTTTTCTTTTCAGTAAAAGTTGTCACACCCGGATATAGTTTAGAAGTGTTAAAGTGCCTTTGGTAGCAGGAAAGTGGAGTTTCCCTTCCTGACACACTCATCACAATTGAGACACTGGTTACTGTTTGTACAGGCACTGCTTCTTTTATGTTGACAAAAAGGATTCATAGCAGCATCAGAATGCGACTGTCCCTGCACCTATCCAATCCCTGAGACACATAGGTATGAAACTTTGGCCTAGACAAATTTATCCAAAAACTCCAATTGCAGAAATTTTGTATGTAAAATGTATGGTGCTCAGTGTGTTACTGAAGGTTGACATGAAGCAAAATCTATTAGACAGGCCAAAAGACTAGCAAAATTTTCCCTGCTAGTGTTCAACATTAGATAAGAGCCCCACATACAAGTATCATTATGCTGCTGCAGTTGGTTCCTCTAATTTTATACCAGTATCTCCGCATACTAGGTTGTGCTCCTACCAGGGCCGTAACTACGTGTGTGCCAAGTGGGCTTGGCACACAGCGCAGTTGCCCTGAGGGCGCACGGCCAGCGGCATGTAATGAGTCAAATTGACTCCTTACATGCCGCCTCTGAAGTCCGCGCCGTGCGCCGCAGCCGCGCTGGAGGAGAGAGAAGCGCCGGAGGCAGGTGAGAAGGAGGAGGAGGGAGGGGGACTGGAGCCGCAGCAGCGCTATTTCATTGGTAGTAAGCGCCGCTGCAGCATCCCCCTCTCCTTCCGTATAGGCTGCCCGGCGCTGCTGTGGATGCTGGGATGCGGTTCCTCCATCCCAGCATCCACAGAAGCGCCAGGCAACAAATACGGAAGGAGGGGGGGATGCTGCAGCGGCGCTTACTACCAATGACATAGCGCTGCTGCGGCTCCAGTCCCCCTCCCCCCTCCTCCTTGTCCGATGCCTGCACACTGCACAGAGGGAGATGCCAGCACGAGGAGCCTGTCAGCGGGGAGAAGGTAAGTCTCTCTCTCTCTCTCTCTCGGACACCGTCTGCCATAATGTGTAAAAAGGGGTCCTGGCTGCCGCAATGTGTAAAAAGGGGTCCTGGCTGCCGCAATGTGTAAAAAGGGGTCCTGGCTGCCGCAATGTGTAAAAAGGGGGCCTGGCTGCCGCAATGTGTAAAAAGGGGGACTGGCTGCCGCAATGTGTAAAAAGGGGTCCTGGCTGCCGCAATGTGTAAAAAGGGGTCCTGGCTGCCGCAATGTGTAAAAAGGGGGCCTGGCTGCCGCAATGTGTAAAAAGGGGGACTGGCTGCCGCAATGTGTAAAAAGGGGGACTGGCTGCCGCAATGTGTAAAAAGGGGGACGCTGTCTGCTGTTATGTATAAAAGGGGCTCTACCTGGTGTAGTGGCGCTACTGTGCAGCGTAATTTGAATAATGGAGACTACTGTGCACCGTGGTATGAATTGCTATTATTTTGTGGCCACGCCCCTATAAATTTTTCACGCGTCTACGGCGCGCACTGCCCCTGTCTTGCATGGGGGGGCGCCAATGTCGTTTCTTGCACACAGCGCTAAAATGCCTAGTTACAGCACTGGCTCCTACTGTATAGCAGTGCCTCCATATGGCAGCCAGTGCATCACACTATACCTGCAACAGTGCCTCTCCAAGCTACCATAATAAACTACACATACCAGCCTTTGGCTCTAGCTTACTCCCCAGTGTTTGTGCAATCACTGTTTCCACATACACACACTGCCACTACATACTGGTGCAAGATTCCCGATTTGAGATGTGCAGTGTTGCAGTAGGCATTGCCTAATGTGTCCTGATTTCCCAGTCTACCAAATATGCCTACTGATATGTGGTCACTTCAGTAGGTCAAACACTTTTTGGATTCTAGCTCTTGAGGTCATCACATGAAAACTGGGACTGTTGTCTGGCAGTTTTATTTCTCTTCTAAACCCTGGTGAATACATGGGGAATACACAGTGGGCAAGGTACTATAAAATACTGTATGTACTTTTCACAAACCTGGCCAGTCCTCTGTAACTCACTCTGAAGTCTTCAGATGCACCAGAACCCCTCTTACATCTAAGTATACTGGGGTTGTGTGTTCTATGTAAATTAATTAGTGATGCACATAATGTAAGTCTTAAGTTTCAAACTGTTTATATGAAAGTATAGAAATTAGTCCCTCTCGCAACTTATGGGCCCTACACACTGGGTGATGTCTGCGATTTTATCGACCAACGTTATTTTCTCTAACGTCCTTGAGGATGCTGGGACTCCGTAAGGACCATGGGGAATAGACGGGCTCCGCAGGAGATAGGGCACTTTAAGAAAGCTTTGGATTCTGGGTGTGCACTGGCTCCTCCCTCTATGACCCTCCTCCAGACCTCAGTTTTACACTGTGCCCAGAGCAAGATGGGTGCACTGTAGAGAGCTCTCCAGAGTTCTCTGCTGAAAGCATTTTTGTTTGGATTTTTCTTCTATTTTTTACTACTTTTTCACAGGGAGCACTGCTGGCAACAGGCTCCCTGCATCGAGGGACTGAGGAGAGAGGAGCAGACCTTCTTGTCAAAGATAGGCTCTGCTTCCTCGGCTACCGGACACCATTAGCTCCAGAGGGGGTGAACGCAGGTTCTTACTGGGCGTCCACCCCCGGAGCCGCGCCGCCGTTCTCCTCACAGAGCCAGAAGTACAGAAGTTAGAAGACGTCTCAGGCGGCAGAAGCCTTCAGCTTCACTGAGGTAACGCACAGCACTGCAGCTGTGCGTCATTGCTCCCATACACCTTACACACTCTGGTCACTGTAAGGGTGCAGGGCGCAGGGGGGGGCGCCCTGGGCAGCAATATAACCTCTACATGGCAAAAAGACTATATACATGTACAGGTGGGCTCTGTACATGTATATAAAAGAGCCCCCGCCATATTTTACTAAGTTTGAGCGGGACAGAAGCCCGCCGCCGAGGGGGCGGGGCTTCTCCCTCAGCACTCACCAGCGCCATTTTCTCTCCACAGCACTGCTGAGAGGAAGCTCCCCGGACTCTCCCCTGCTTACACAAGGTGAAAGGGTGCTTAAAAGAGAGGGGGGGGGGGGGCACATAATTGGCGGTTTACATATTACACAGCCCTGCTGGGGGAAAACATTTTGTGTTTGTCTCCAGGGTTATTGCGCTGGGGTGTGGGCTGGCATACACTCTCTGTGTCTCTCCAAAGGGCCTTGACAGGGATACTGTCTTTAGAAAAGGGGTTCCCTGTGTGTGTGAAGTGTGTCGGTACGCGTGTGTCGACATGTTTGACGAGGAAGGCTCGCTTACGGTGGAGGGGGAGTGTTTGAATGTCAGGTCGCCGTCGGCAACGCCGACACCGGAATGGGTGGATATGCTGAATGTCTTGAATGCAAATGTAAATCTATTGCATAAAAGGTTAGACAAGGCAGAAGCTAGGGATCAGTCAGGTACCCAGTCCATGCCTGTCCCTATAGCGCCAGGCCCGTCGGGGTCTCAGAAGTGCAGCATATCCCAGATCGATGACACAGATACCGACACAGATTCTGACTCTAGTGTCGACTATGAAGATGCAAAATTAGAGCCGAAGGTGGCTAAGGGTATACGGTACATGATTATGGCCATTAAAGAGGTTTTGCATATTACTGAGGAAAAAGCCTGATGTCACTTTTCCATCATCATTTGAGTTAAGTGAATCGTGCGAAAAGGCTTGGGACTCTCCTGATAGGAGACCACAAGTTCCCAAAAGGATTCTTATGGCGTACCCTTTTCCACAAACTGATAGGATACGCTGGGAATCTTCACCAAAAGTGGACAAGGCGCTGACACGCTTGTCCAAAAAGGTGGCACTGCCTTCTCAGGATACGGCTTCCCTCAAGGAACCGGCCGATCGCAGGCAGGAAATTACCTTGAAGCACATTTACACTCACTCCGGTACTATTGCTAGACTGGCTATGGCATCGGCCTGGGTTTGTAGTGCAGTTGTGGCATGGGCAGATTCCTTATCTGCGGACATTGACACCTTAGATAGGGATGCCATTCAAATGACCATAGAGCATATCAGAGATGCTGCCTTGTATATGAGAGATGCTCAGAGAGACATTTGTTTATTAAGCTCCAGAATAAATGCTATGTCTATTTCTGCTAGGCGACTCCTGTGGACCCGGCAGTGGACGGGAGATGCCCATTCTTTGCCGCACATGGAGACCTTGCCGTACAAGGGGGAGGAGTTGTTTGGAGACGGCCTCTCGGACCTAGTCTCTACGGCTACGGCTGGTAAGTCGAATTTCTTGCCTTATGTCCCCCCGCAGCATACTAAGAAGGCACCTCATTATCAAATGCAGTCCTTTCGTTCCAATAAAAACAAGAAGGTGCGGGAATCGTCCTTTGTTACCAGAGGAAAAGGCAGGGGGAAGAAGCTACACACAGCTAGTTCCCAAGAGCAGAAGTCCTCCCCTGCGTCTGCGAAGTCCATCGCATGACGCTGGGGCTTCCCGGGGGGAGGCAGATCTGGTGGGGGCTCGTCTTCGGTTTTTCAGCCACGTCTGGGTTCAATCGCAGGTGAATCCCTGGGCAATAGAGATTGTTGCTCAGGGATACAGGCTGGAATTCGAAGACTTGCCTCCTCGCCGGTTTTTCAAATCGGCTCTACCGACTTCCCCGTCAGAGAGGGAGTCAGTGTTGACAGCAATCCAAAAATTGTATGTTCAACAGGTGATTGTCACAGTTCCTCATCTCCAGCAGGGAGAGGGATATTATTCAACCCTGTTTGTGGTCCCGAAACCGGACGGTTCGGTCAGGCCCATTTTAAACCTGAAATCTCTGAACTTGTACTTGAAAAGGTACAAGTTCAAAATGGATTCACTCCGGGCGGTCATCGCCAGCCTGGAGGGGGGGGGATTGGATGGTGTCCCTGGACATAAAGGATGCATACCTTCATGTTCCAATATTCCCCCCTCATCAGGCATTCCTGAGATTTGCAGTGCAGGACTGTCACTACCAATTTCAGATGTTGCCGTTTGGGCTTTCCACGGCCCCGAGGATTTTCACCAAGGTAATGGTGGAAATGATGGTGCTCCTGCGCAGGCAGGGGGTCACAATTATCCCATACTTGGACGATCTCCTAATAAAGGCGAGATCTCGGGAGAAGTTGCTGGACAGCGTGTCTCTGTCCATGAAGACGTTGCAGCTACATGGCTGGAATCTCAATATACCGAAGTCCCAGCTAGTTCCTACAACGCGTCTGACCTTTCTGGGCCTGATCTTAGACACAGACCAGAAAAAGGTTTTTCTTCCGATCGAAAAGGTTCAGGAACTCATGACCATGGTCAGGAAACTATTGAAACCAAAGAAGGTTTCAGTGCATCAGTGCACGCGGGTCCTGGGGAAGATGGTGGCTTCATACGAGGCCATCCCTTTCGGCATATTCCATGCGAGGACTTTTCAATGGGATCTCTTGGACAAGTGGTCCGGGTCCCATTTACAAATGCATCTAAGGATCACCCTGTCTCCCAGGACCAGGGTATCTCTCCTGTGGTGGCTGAACAGTGCTCACCTTCTAGAGGGTCGCAGGTTCGGCATTCAGGACTGGGTCCTGGTAACCACGGACGCAAGCCTCCGAGGCTGGGGAGCAGTGGCACTGGGAAGAAATTTCCAAGGTCTCTGGTCAAGCCTGGAGACTTGTCTCCACATCAGCGTTCTGGAGTTGAGGGCCATATACAACGCCCTGCGCCAAGCGGAGAACTTACTTCAGAGAAGACCGGTTCTGATTCAGTCAATGTCATGGCAGTGGCTCATATAAACCGCCAAGGCGGAACAAGGAGCAGAGTGGCCATGGCAGAAGCGACCAGGATTCTACGCTGGGCGGAAGGCCATGCAAGCGCACTGTCCGCGGTGTTCATCCCGGGGGTGGACAACTGGGAGGCGGACTTCCTCAGCAGGCACAACCTGCATCCGGGGGAGTGGGGACTTCATCAAGAAGTCTTTGCACAGATCGCGGATCGGTGGGGCCTGCCTCAAATAGACATGATGGCGTCCCGTCTCAACAAAAAGCTAAAGCGGTATTGCGCCAGGTCAAGGGACCCTCAGGCGGTAGCGGTAGACGCTCTGGTGACACCTTGGGTGTTCAGATCGGTCTATGTGTTTCCTCCTCTTCCTCTCATACCCAAGGTGTTGAGAATTGTAAGAATAAGCAGGGTCAGAACAATCCTCATTGTTCCAGATTGGCCACGGAGGACTTGGTATCCGGAACTACAAGAGTTGCTCACAGAAGATCCGTGGCCTCTTCCTCTAAGGCAGGACCTGCTGCAGCAGGGGCCCTGTCTGTTCCAAGACTTACCACGGCTGCATTTGACGGCATGGAGGTTGAACGCCGGATCCTAGCGGAAAAAGGAATTCGAGAGGAAGTCATTCCTACCCTGATCAAGGCTAGGAAAGACGTGACGTTAAAACATTATCACCGTATATGGCGGAAATATGTTTCTTGGTGTGAGGCCAGAGCTGCTCCTACGGAGGAGTTCCATTTGGGCCGTCTACTTCACTTCCTTCAAACAGGAGTGACCTTGGGCCTAAAATTAGGGTCCATAAAGGTCCAGATTTCGGCCTTATCAATTTTCTTTCAAAGAGAATTAGCCTCTCTTCCTGAGGTACAGACTTTTGTGAAGGGGGTGCTGCATATTCAGCCTCCCTTTGTGCCTCCGGTGGCGCCTTGGGATCTTAACGTGGTGTTACGTTTCCTCAAGTTACCTTGGTTTGAACCACTTAAAACTGTGGAGTTGAAATACCTCACATGGAAAGTGGTCATGTTGTTGGCGTTACCTTCGGTGAGACGTGTTTCAGAATTGGCGGCTTTATCGCATAAAAGCCCATACTTGGTTTTTCACGTGGATAGGGCAGAGTTGAGGACTCGTCCTCACTTTCTGCCAAAAGTGGTCTCATCCTTTCATGTGAACCAACCTATTGTCGTGCCTGTGGCTACAAGGGACTTGGAGGATTCTGAGTCCCTGGATGTAGTCAGGGCTTTGAAGATTTATGTGACCAGAACGGCTCGGATCAGGAAGACTGAAGCTTTGTTTGTTCTGTATGCGGCCAACAAGGTTGGCGCCCCTGCTTCAAAGCAGACTATTGCTCGCTGGATCTGTAACACGATTCAGCAGGCGCATTCCTACGGCAGGATTGCCGTTACCGAAATCGGTTAAGGCCCACTCCACTAGGAAAGTGGGCTCTTCTTGGGCGGCTGCCCGAGGGGTCTCGGCATTACAGTTGTGCCGAGCAGCTACTTGGTCGTGGACAAACACCTTTGCAAAGTTCTATAAGTTTGATACCCTGGCTGAGGAGGACCTCCTGTTTGCTCAATCGGTGCTGCAGAGTCATCCGCACTCTCCCGCCCGTTTGGGAGCTTTGGTATAATCCCCATGGTCCTTACGGAGTCCCAGCATCCTCAAGGACGTTAGAGAAAACAAGATTTTACTTACCGGTAAATCGATTTCTCGTAGTCCGTAGAGGATGCTGGGCGCCCGTCCCAAGTGCGGACTTCTTCTGCAAGACTTGTATATAGTTATTGCTTACATAAGAGTTATGTTATAGTTTTCGGTTATACCGTGGCTATGTTGTTGTTCATACTGTTAACTGGGTAAGTTTATCACAAGTTATACGGTGTGGCTGGTATGAATCTCGCCCTTAGATTTACAAAAATCCTTCCTCGTACTGTCCATCTCCTCTAGGCACAGTTTCCCTAACTGAGGTCTGGAGGAGGGTCATAGATGGAGGAGCCAGTGCACACCCAGAATCCACAGCTTTCTTAAAGTGCCCTATCTCCTGCGGAGCCCATCTATTCCCCATGGTCCTTACGGAATCCCAGCATCCTCTACGGACTACGAGAAATAGATTTACCGGTAAGTAAAATCTTATTATCGATGGTCGATATTTCCGCCAGCGATTTTCTGCCTACACACTGGATGATATCGATGGTCAATTTGGACGTTATGAGAGTACATACATCTATATCTTCCAAACTGACTTGCATGAATAAACGAGGATAGATCAACGATGAACGATCGCGTGGCTGCACATCGTTCATCCTTGATGCATGCACACTGACCAATATGAACAATATCGTTCATATCGATCATTGTTATCAGCAGGTGGGTAGGTCCCTTTAGTTTGCCATTAGTCCTTCATTTGGCTAGAAATACATGAGCTTTGTGTGTCACTACCATAGCACAGGGCACGCAGACCACTTACAAATGGATGTATGCATTTTTAGGCTGAAACTGATATGACTATTACTCAGATTTGATGTAATTGTTTTGACAAATTGATATACTACATTCTGATTCAGCCCACATACTGACTGTGTAGAAGGGTTAATAGAGTGCTAAATCTTTGAGATTGACTAATACTGCTCATTCAATATAAATACTTTAGAAAAACAAAAAGTACAAGCCCAGCATAAATCAAAATACATGTCCTGTATTAGCAATTGTTCTCACAGCATGAGATATTAAACAAAATATTTGGCAATTTATGTCTATAATTCTGTAAAAATTATTTATAAATTATACCAATTGTAAAGTGCAACAGAGCATGCAGGTACTGTATAAATACCTGTTAATAAATAATAAACTCTGTAATTGCGAGTCTGCATGCTTAAATGGAGCCTATATCCCTTCCATGATGCCTTCAGTGACCGTTTTACAATTGTGGAAGAAATGTGTGCACTTTTACTAGGATTGCTTGAGCAGTGATCCCTTGGAATGCTCAGTTATATTAATATTGTGCAGTGTGTCTCATATATGAGGAAATACAGGAAAATGTGTCTTATGAATGCAATATGGAAGTGCTGGTAGCTGGGTCTGTAATACAAATGTAATACAAGCCACGGACCATTCCCTTTAGGCGACTTTTAATTAAACTGACTCAACATGTAAATGTGTGATTCATAGGTGGTATTAGTTTCTAGTGAAATGTAATTCTGGTTCAGCTCACAGAATGGCTCCTACGCCTACCACTATATTCTAGATATGTTAGGACCCAGGGGGATAGTCATCTGTACAGTTTGAGAATATGCAAACAAAAGTTACCACCTTTGGCTCCTTTCCCTCTGACTTCTTCACCTGCAGGATTCTTTTGGGATGTGGGTTAGTTCAGGCAATTTACAGCAAAGAGAAATGTGCAGCAACACGCAGGAACTGGAGGAGTGTGGGGCCAGCCAATCACAAGCTCCAAATCCCCTTACTTGTGTGTTTATTAGGTTTGGGCTCCAGCCCAAGATTCCCAGCCCTTTTTTTTTTTTTTATTCCTTCTTTTCATTCCTGTCTTTCTCTGCCAGTGACGCCTGAAGTCAGTCTGAGAGCAGATTTTCTGCTGTGGGAACGAGCTAGGGAGCCTGTAATGCTGCTCCTTACTGCTAGGTTCATATTCACGTGAACTCGAGGAAGGTTTGCAGTGCTTACTGGAGCTTTTCCTCCTGTGGATATGCATTAAACGCCCCCCCTCCCATGAAGCAGGATTAACACAAGATGCACCTCTACCTGGCTGTATGAGTCTGGACCTTTTCTTCTGGTTTTACTAATGCTGTCTGTCCCCTAGGGTTTGACGAAGGGGAAGTTTTTACCTGGATACAGGCTGCTGGCTGCAAGTAGTTCACAAAGTTTTCACTTTACATCTGTGACCTATGACCGTGGGGATGAAGTACAGAGCAGCGGTGAGCTTAGCTGGCATCAAGGGAGTGTTGTACTGGCGGTATGGCTTGGGATGGTCATTTTAGAAGAATGTATGGTTGTGGCCCTCCACGTTCTATGCAGGAAAATGTGCTCTGCTCTCTGTTAAAGAAAAGTGGTGAGGTACTGAGACTAGTATGCCATGTAATCTGCCAGAATCAGCCAGGCTGCTGTTTCTATATATGTGAGATCACAGGCAACATTGGCAGTTACAAAACTAGTATACAGGGCCAGATGTACTAAGCTTGAAAAGTGATAAATATCACTGTGATAAAGCACCAGCCAATCGGCTCCTAACTGTCATTTTTCAAACACAGCCTGTGACATGGCAGTTAGGAGCCGATTGGCTGGTGCTTTATCACAGTGATATTTATCACTTTTCAGGCTTAGTACATCTCCCCCATAGGGAGATATGGTGCGCTGTGAGTTTGTGTGTATGTTTATCTGTGTGTATACGCTTCCTGTTTGGCTTGTGTGCTGACATCCCTTCTGTGCTGGTCTTGGCAAAGACCCTCTGAGGCCGAAACATTGACTGACTGTGGCAATCAAAGTAATTATTTTTACATATTTCTACAATGGTGAGTGCCCTCAATTGGATGATTTAGCCAATAACTGGATATTATTTGGAACCAATCTGGGTTAGCGGAGCACCCCTATAACTGACATGGTCTGGATGTGAGAGCAGATATCCTTGATCAATATATATTATCGATCTATCGATCTATCTCAGACATGTATGCCTGCATATGGTGTGACCTCTTGTCATCAATATGTTGTCCCAAATGTGACTGTTGCTGTTCTCTATTATCCTTCCAGTGTTATACGTGTAGTGATGTGTGCTGGTGTTTTTCATGTTCTTTCTCTGCCTGTGTCTTTTGAGTCCTCATTGGTACTTTTACATTAAGTGCCCTTGGACTTGTTCCTATTATTTTAGGCAGTGGGCTTCATGGTTTTTTTTTCTGGTTCTATAAATGTGTGGACATCTCTCTTATCTGCCCCTTGGCCATCTCTGTCACAGAGACAACATTTTTTATCTTCCTAGACTAACCTTTGTGCCATTCCCTCTGAGTCTAGTGGGATTCCAAATGATCTCATTTTAAAGTCTGATCTATGTCACAATTTTGTTTTTAAGAGCTGTGATCATTTTGTGTCAAGACACTTTTGTGGACTATGGTAGGAAATGGAAGTTAATTTAACTCTGATACATCATTAGCTGATGAGTAGGCTGCTGCTTTGTAAAAATAAAGCTAAAATGGTTTTCTCCTGGCTTTAGTCACTTACTTGAAACCGAATAGCTGTACTGCTAAAGCTGCTGGATAATTTGGTATGTGGCTTTTGGACAAGGTACGTTTGATTGTTATACCACCTGGAACGTTTGGCTATGTGACCAATATATGGCCTGGATCTTAGAAGCTTTGTGGGTCAGGTGACATAAGGAGAGCTGTTGTGTCTTCTCAGATATGTAATCTTGCATGATTTGTTATACATGTGAACTCCTATAACCTGCAAGATCCATAAGAAGGAGAATAGTTGTATGACCAATAAAGATGTGTCTCTACTTCAAATGACTTCATTTACATGTTATCTCCATCCCCAAAAAGTGCTGTGTTAGTTTATTCAGGATATTTAGGGGTCAATCCAATTAGCTACGATGAACTCTGCAATGGCACATTGCACCCTCCCGGCTAATTGGATTGACCCCTTAGTGTTTGTAGATTTAGCTTTTATTTTTTAAGCAGCTGTGTCAAGCTAACATATATCAAATAATGTGTCTACAACACCTCAAATAAGGATGCCACAAAAAAAAAAAAGTTTGTTTAAACAAATTTAAAAATACAATAAACCACATTGTGCGAACAGTAACCAGCACAATCCAGGGCTTTGAAAACCTGTACATGTGGTTTGGCAATAAAAGAATGTTATATATGCTGTGTGAACGTAAATACTTGTGTGTTGTGGTATAAAGATTACGCAGGCCATCTAATATTTGGTGTGCCTGGCATGGCAAAAAATACATATTTTGCAGTTCACCTAATAATTACATGCAACCTAATATCGTACATACAATTCTCATACTGTACACTTACTGTCTCCGTGCCTACCAAGTACAGGTACATAGCGAGTATAGGTGCCACACTGCCATCATGTAGCCAGAATATGCCATATAATAACACCACAGCCCCTTGCCAAGGCAGTATTTACCCACAATCCATGTTGCCGCCTTTACTATTTGTTTCATCATTAATTTACCGCTTGCTGAAAATTCCCAACAGTCATGGGCTAGCGTGAAAGCTTTGTCAGGATTAACCATAGCAAGTGCAGTATTAATCCTAAAACCCATGGCAATGCCAATCCTGTGCTTCTTATTACCAGCAATGCCCATGCACTACCCACCTGCTTCTGTTTGATCTTTTGATGTATTTGCTTAACCACTCACTTAAACACCATCTGTCAGGTGGTGCATTCCCCTGACAGCACTTCTGTAGACATCATATGAGAGTGGCAGGCTTCCAGTGTGTTCATACTGACAGACTGTGGTGCCACTTCTGTTCGATCTGCATTGAGGTTGCCAAGTAATCTTTGCCTAAGAGGGGCTGGATAATGCAGAAATGTCCCCAATCTGACTAGATTGCTTAGAACATCGCTCCGTGTGTAGGGGTGCCGGCGTCGCTATCGCTGGTGCTAGATTGGCCTAAACTAGCAGGTTGCTCATTTCACCGCTGGGTGAAATGAGCGGCCCTCCCGTGTCTGTCCCCCCCCCCCCCTCGCTCAGCACATAGCGCTGTGCTGAGCGGGGGGAGAGATGTGTGCTGAGCGGTCTGTGCTAGACCGCTCAGGGGAAATCTCCCAGTCAGTACAGCCCTTTACATTTCATGGACTGGTCTAATTATATTTCAGTACCCTGGGAAACACTTGTGAAAAACCTATTAGTCTTCTTTTTCTTTCTTATGTCTGCTTCCTCTTGGTAATGCTATTTAAAAATAAAAATATTTGTTCCACTTTCCTACCAATATAAAAACGCCCTATGTATTTCAGATAATAAAAACAACACAAAGCTCATTTGGATATACTTATACCCCTTTTACATTGCTGACCCGGTTCTAGCCCGGGTGACTGAACATGAGTTTCAAGTCGTGTCACAGCAGCTTTAAACTGCAGGCTGGACCCAGGGTACTACACTGGGTGTTTACTCTGCCGGCGCTTGGAGATGACATCATCTACAAGTGCTGGTGAGCCGGCTCTCCATAGACCTGGGTCACCCGTTTACATTGCCCCATTTCCTGGGTCCTTCCCTGGTCCAAACCTTCTCGCTACCTGTGTTGGATTCCTAGGTCACTGGACTTTATTGTTCGGGGACCCATTTACACCGAGCTATGACTGGGGTTGACCCGGCAGTGTAAAAGGGGTATAAGAAACACTGTATTTATTCCCTTGTAACTTGGTAATAGAGGTCAGAAAAGAAGACTCTTTTTTTTTTGGGGGGGGGGGGGGGGCACTCTTTATAATTTTACAAACATTTAACAATAATTAGACAGAGAAAATGGAATCCCAATCAGTCATTTCAAGTAGCCAAAGGACTGTGTTTAAGAAATAATAATCGGTCCAAAGATTGGTGAACATGCAGCAGTACAGATAAGTGTGCTATGTTTAGTAAGGCACATACAGTAAATAGCACGTGTGGATGTATAGTCGGGTGTAGTATGTTATGCCGGCGCTTGGGATCCCGACGCCCGGGATACCGACCGCCGGCATGCAAGCAACGTGGTGAGTGCAAAAGATCCGCTTGCGTGCTCGCTACGCTCGCCACATGTGCCACGCTATTTATTCTCCCTCCAGGACACCCCAAGAGGGAGAATAATTGACGGTATGCTGGCTGTCGGGATTCCGGCACTGGGATCCCGACAGCCGGCATATCAAATGCCTCCCATATATTCATAGACAAAATATATACAAATGTCAGCCAATGTAAATAGTAATTTTAAATTTGTCCTGTTAATCACGTATTGCATATGGCTATATTACAGTAATATTCTGACTCGTGAGAGCACCACCAACTGAGAAATGATCTTATAGGATTCATACCTGGAAAAATTCTGTTAAATGTTGGTA
Source organism: Pseudophryne corroboree (assembly GCF_028390025.1). Classification (NCBI taxonomy): domain Eukaryota; kingdom Metazoa; phylum Chordata; class Amphibia; order Anura; family Myobatrachidae; genus Pseudophryne; species Pseudophryne corroboree. Next base: position 906,704,187 of record NC_086445.1, on the reverse strand, counting down.
CATACAGTATACGTCATAATATACCTGTGTGACCCCTGAGAGCAGATCTGTGCGCAATCAACACCATTCTCTTTGTTCCCTTGTAACTTGAAATATGCCTGAAAGTGAAATTTGGTCTGGTCACTTATACCCCATTTATACTGCCAACCCAGGTCACTGAACTCAAGTTTAAAGCTGTGCCACTGCGGTTTAAAACCCAGTTTTCACAGCAGGCTGGTCCGGATTATTGCTGGGACTTCCCTCTGCTTGAGCTTTGGGATTACATTATCTTCAAGTGCCGGTGAGCCATAAGTTTGTAACGGGGACCCAGGTTGGATGACCCAGGTCACCTGTTTGCACTGCCCCGTTACCGGGGTCAAAGCGGCAGTGTAAGAGGGGTGTAACAGGTGAAAACCAGCAACTGTTTAAAATCCAGTTCCTTATTTTTAAAATGTAATGTATTCATCCTCTGTTCCTGTGCATAAGGCCACACTACCACTATGCACATGAATTATCTAATCTGGTCAGCCCCAGTAGAAATGGCTGTATGCGTGCTATATAAATTCTGCAAATGTATTTAGGGGGACATGTACTAAGCAGTGATAAAAGTGGAGAAGTTGCCCATGGCAACCAATCAGCTGCTCTGTATACGTTTGTAGTATGCAAATTATAAATGTTAAGTCAATGCTGATTGGTTGCCATGGGCAACTTCTCCACTGACTCACTTCTCCACTGACTCACTTCTCCACTTTTATCACTGCTTAGTACATGTCCCCCTTAGTTAGTTAGATGAAAATGGGAGAGATATGAGATGGAGTGCCAACAAGAAGCCTCCGTGAAAACGCTATATAAAGTCTAAATAGATCCAGGTACCACAGATAGTAGATCTCATGAGCTGTTTTATTAGAGTTGATATTGGGGATTTATCTACTGTACAGTACCTTCAGATTTAAGGGCCTGTGTAAGCAAATCTGTACTTTGCCACAAGTGTATTGCCAGTGACATGCAGAAGTTTTATAATAGCAGTCTTTGTTAAATATGACGCATATGGCTTTTACCAAAATGTTTGCATGCAGTGTATTTATTACCTTTGCTCTGTAAATAGGAACATTGACATCTGCAGTGTTGAATATGATTGATCGACATTATTTGCTTTCATAGTTTAATATAGCTAGTTTAGTTACCTACTTGGCTGTTGTGTAGCAAACCGAAGACAAATTCCTACTATACGCAAGTATACCTGGCCAATAAAACTGATTCTGATTAAATTATAGAAAAGTGTAAAAAATATTTTGTTTTATTTTTTATTGTTCTTTCTCAAGAAAGTCTTACCAACGCTACAAAGCACCTTATAGTGTATAGGTTTTTAATAGGGCAATTATTTATTGACTTAACCAGTATGGTTTGGTTCCTCTAGAGAAGTGTCCATGTTGTACCATGTTGAAGTCATAGAAATGAACATATTGTGAAAGCAAGATGAATAAAGGGCATGGTTTCTGTTCTCTGATGAAAGAACCCTGGTGTCCTTAGAGATGGAGATCATTGCACTTGTCTGCTGTAATGGTCTCCTGGGAAGAACATAAACACCTTTTTGGAAGTGTTGCTCTGTTTGCCATGTTATAGATGACATAAGGCACAGAGGGAAAGGGTCGTTTTTTAAGACATGGATGCCAAAGGATTTTGGTCACTGGTGCAGGAAAAACGAGCTTCCTTGATTCCCAAAGGCTACCATCTGTCACAGCATGAAGACTTGTCCTCTTCACCTGCTTCTGAAGATGAGAATGAAACTGCAGGTTCCTCATCTGTGACTAAGATAGAAGTGATTGTTACTGTGGAACCGGAGGTAAAAGCTTAATATTTCTGCTGTTTCCAGCCTCAGGAGCCTCTGGGATTGAGTAGATGTAGATTTATTCACATAGTCTCATCCAAGTACCGTAATTTTTAATTATGAAAATGGAAACCAAACTTTCATTTTTCAGCAAGTTCATTACCAATGTTGTGTGTTTGGCTTTGGGTAGCATCAGGGATTTCATCTTTCTGGCATTTTTCATTAAATGTATATAGTATGGTGTGCTCACTGATTTCCTTACGGTTCTAGAGATTGTAACCTTAGGTGATGTTGATATCACCTGTATCGTTTAATTAACAGGGGTCTTGAAAATATGTTCATAGAACAGCTGCTACTCCTGAGACTAAGGCAAATGGGGAATAGAATGTTTAAATCCCCACATACCATGCAACAGCCACCGATTTCCCAGCAAGGCACAGATACCTGGTTGAATAATGCACCAGGACAAGTTAAACCTTTTCTTAGATCGTGTTTTGCACTTTTTCTAGTTTCTTAGAAAAAAAAAAGAAGCTAATATGAATAATTTAAGAGTAAAATGATTTACGCTTCTGTATTTCAATTAATTGCCTTGTGTCTTTATCAAGTGCATTGATTTAATTTATACTGGTAGCTTGGTGTCTGACAATAGATTATAAGTGATTTCCTTGCAAGCAAACACATATCAGAGCAGCATGTTATCCTCGGGTGGTATTCAGGTGACCAGCGGTCGGGAGACCGACGGTCACATGATCTCCACCGACATCCCGCCCCCTCACTATCTCGATTGTCGGCATGCCGACCAACAGGGACTATTTCCACTCGTGGGTGTCCACGACACCCATAGAGTGGGAATAGAACCCGTGGCGACCGCAGGTCACCACCGAGCCCGCAAGGGGCTTGCTACACTCGCCCCTCCCCGCTGGGATCCCAGCGTCGGTATGCTGCCGGGATCCAGGCGTCGGTATGCTGACCGGCGGTCTCCTGACCGCCAGTCAGACATACTACACCCGTTATCCTCAAGCAGCTATAATAGGATGCAGTCAAAATACTGTCAGTCTGGGTCCTGACGCATCCCGGATATAAGTACAGGGGTTAGGCTTAGGCTGTGGGAGGTTAAGGTGCATACACATGGTGAGATATTGACTATCTCCTATTTTGACACACTGATTTCCCTTGAACTCCCCCAGAGCCCAGAAGCACCGATTTTGACTATCTGTACCTTTTGATTTTGACTAAGTGCCAATTTTGGCTATACTTTGTACTGGATAGTACACTACTGTATATCGTCAAGATTGACTTGCCTGCACAGTCTCTCTTTCCTTGCGATACCGACCCCGCAGGAGTGCGCATTGGTATCGCACCGGTATCGCAAGCTGCCTAACACAGTGCGATTTGCGCTAACTTTCCTTGCGATTTTGACTATATAGTCAAAATCTCACAGATAAATCTCACCATGTGTACATACCTTTTAGGGTTAGGCTGCATGAGGGGTGGGTTAGGGGCAGGGAAAAAATACTTACTGGGATGTGCTGGGATTCTGGATGTCTGGATCCCGCTGTCTCCTGCCTGCCTGCCTAACCGAGACTACCAGAATTTCGTGGCCAACTCCCTATAACTTGATATAACATGCTCCCAATGTATTGGTCCTGACACCATCTGTTAAAGGGCATGCCAATAACACTAAAGGAATAAGCAAATAAGCTCATGACCCCTGAAGGGAGGGAGGTTCAAGGGAAATTTAAGGAAAAACTACTTCACAGAAAGGGTATAGCCTCCCGCCAGAGGTGGTTGAGGCTAAGCCAGTAAGGTAAATTAAACATGCTTGGGATAGGCATATGAATATCCTTACAAAGAAATAAGGATTACATAGGGTTGAGGTTACCGAAAGGTTAAAAAAAAGAGGCAAACTGGATGGGCCAAGTGGTTCTTATCTGCCGTCAAAATCTATGGGGGGGATTCAAATGTTATTGCACCCTCGATCTTCCGTATAAAGTGACAGGAGATCGAGGGGCAATATTCAAATGCCCCCCGTTATTGCGCTGATCGCGCCCATTACACTCTGGTTTAGCCGTGCAAAGCACCTAAACCCGACTAACGTAATGAGCGTGAAAAGACCTGTTTGGGCGCCCAAACGGGTCTCTCTACGTTAATTTCAACTTGCTACCCCTGGCCTTATATTTCTATTACCATTTAATGGCAAATCTCCAAGAAATGTATCTAAATAAAAACCTTTTCTGCTCTAAATGAACAGTTAGACATATGTACACTCTATGGGGCTGATTGTAAGTTGATGCAAAATAAAAACAAGTAACTTTGCACCTTGACAGAATTATGTTGCACTGCAGTTGGGGGAATATGTAAAATGTGCAGAGAGAGGTGGGTACATGCAGAAGCAGACAGTATTTACTCTTCATGCAAAACCATACATGTATTTGCTCCCCTTGTATTGTAGGGTGTAGTATAGTATCCCGGCGGCCAGCATACCGGCGCCAGAATCCCGACCGCTGGCATACCGAGAGCTGGGCGAGTGCAAACGAGCCCCTTGCGGGTTTGCTGCGCTCGCCACGTAGCCGGCACGGTGTTGTGCGCTACTCGTGCCATGCTATCTATTCTCCCTCCAGGGGGGTCGTGGACCCCCAAGAGGGAGAAAAGGTTTCGGTATGCTGGGTGTCCGGCGCCGGTATCCCAACAGCCGGAAAACTGAAGACCACCCGTATTGTAACCTGGTTTGTGCAGATGCAAAGTCACTTGCTCTTTTATATATATTTTTTTTTATTTTGCTTTGCTCCCAACTGAATCATATTCACGTTACAAATGAATTTCTTTCTGCCCACTTACACATCTATTCTGGTACATATTGCTACAGTGCAAATAGTCATATACACTTATATACGCACAACATATCACAGGGAAATGGTGCTTGTATGGGGAAACATTGCATTAAACTGTCTCTTCAATTGAAATGTTTTATATTAATGTTAAAAAAACAATATTCAATAAGTTTTACAAATAATAGGTATTATTGTAGCAAATATGGTACAATATTTCATCAAGTTTACTTACTTTGAATTCTTTACCTGTTTTATTTGTGTAGAAGTCCCTTAGTCGTGTCTGTCTGTATACAAGATTCCATTACAATTCTCCATTCCTTATAGTACTATATTACTCCCCATTATAGTACTATATTACTACCCCATATGCAACTGTGTATTTATATATAATCACCTGTATATGCTATCTCACAACACAAACTATATACTTTTATCAGTATCCATATACAGTTTTATATAAATTTTATGTATCTCTGCACAGTCTCTGTATAAATCTCATTATGAGGGGCTCGTGGGCACAGCGACTTTTCAGAGCATTGGTCTCCACACTGGAGGCAACTAAGATCCTTATTCATTTACTGGTCAACTCTAGACTGGACTACTGTAACCTCATTTTATCAGGCCTCCCTTTTTCCATCCTCTTCATTCTTTCCTTAACACTTCTGCGCTGTTCATCTTCCACTCCAAGCACACGGTCTGCCTCCATTTCCTACAGGCCCTTCACTGCCTTCCCTTCAGAACCCAATTCAAAACTCCTCACGCACACTCACAAATCCCTTCCTAATCATCTCCTATCTACAGCTCTCCCAATACATGCCCGCTGGTACAAATCTACACAAATGAATACTGTATATTGGCCCTCATTCCGAGTTGTTCGCTCGGTATTTTTCATCGCATCGCAGTGAAAATCCGCTTAGTACGCATGCGCAATGTTCGCACTGCGACTGCGCCAAGTAACTTTACTATGAAGAAAGTAATTTTACTCACGGCTTTTTCTTCGCTCCGGCGATCGTAATGTGATTGACAGGAAATGGGTGTTACTGGGCGGAAACACGGCGTTTCAGGGGCGTGTGGCTGAAAACGCTACCGTTTCCGGAAAAAACGCAGGAGTGGCCGGAGAAACGGTGGGAGTGCCTGGGCGAACGCTGGGTGTGTTTGTGACGTCAACCAGGAACGACAAGCACTGAAATGATCGCACAGGCAGAGTAAGTCTGGAGCTACTCTGAAACTGCTAAGTAGTTAGTAATCGCAATATTGCGAATACATCGGTCGCAATTTTAAGAAGCTAAGATTCACTCCCAGTAGGCGGCGGCTTAGCGTGTGTAACTCTGCTAAATTCGCCTTGCGACCGATCAACTCGGAATGAGGGCCATTGTCCCTACTGATTACGTCTTCCCATTCCCGCCCCCAAGATGTTGCCTGTGCTGGGCCCTACAATTTAAACTCTTTTCACTCCTTACCAGATTCTCCGCAACTCTAAAACATTTCAGATGGGCTCTTAAGACCCACTTCTTTATCAAAGATTTCTAGCTGTCCTCCTATCCAGGAGTTCCATGCTCCTTGCTCACTATCTCCTCCCTTTGTGTCATGCCTGTTTGTACCCCTCGCCCCTTTTAGATTGTCAGCTCTCACGAGCAGGGCCTTCTCTCCTCATGCACTTTTCATTACCTCACTTATAACATCATCTCCACCTATAGCACCTTACCTTTGGGTTTGGCCGCCCGCTGCTTTTTTGGGTATTATAACTGCTGCTGCATCAATGTTTAGAAAATGTGTACATGTCCTGCAATGTTCTGTACTGTAGTCACTTTTATTTGTTTTGTTCATACTGTTTATGTACTATGTAAGGCGCTGTAGACCCCTTCTGGCACCATGTAAATAAAGGATGATATTAATGATGAAGGTGATGCCGGCAGTGACGAACGGCGTTGCGGGGGAGGAGGGGGGGGATGCGGGGGGCCATGCTGCATTCGGCAGCAAGGCATCGCAAACGACAGTCCCTGATCTTCTTTCATGTTCAAAAGATCAGGGGCCGTCACTAGCGACCCGCGGGCACGCGCATCGCCGTCTTCATTGGTTATACACACGGATCGATGTGCACGATGTGTCGTTCTGTTTGATCGGGAACGCCCACATTGTAGGTTTAATCGACCCATGTGTATGCACCTTGAGGGTTTATTTGTTCACTGAGCCATGTCTAAGGCTTTGTATAACCAGATTGCTTTCTTCAACCATGTTTCTCTAACGTCCTAGTGGATGCTGGGACTCCGTCAGGACCATGGGGAATAGCGGGCTCCGCAGGAGACAGGGCACATCTAAATAAAGCTTTTAGGATCACATGGTGCGTACTGGCTCCTCCCCCTATGACCCTCCTCCAAGCCTCAGTTAGGTTTTTGTGCCCGTCCGAGAAGGGTGCAATCTAGGTGGCTCTCCTAAAGAGCTGCTTAGAAAAAGTTTTTTTAGGTTTAAATCTCAGTGAATCCTGCTGGCAACAGGATCACTGCATCGAGGGACTTAGGGGAGAGATTTCCAACTCACCTGCGTGCAGGATGGATTGGAGTCTTAGGCTACTGGACACTTAGCTCCAGAGGGAGTCGGAACACAGGTCCTCCTGGGGTTCGTCCCGGAGCCGCGCCGCCGATCCCCCTTACAGACGCTGAAGACGGAGGTCCGGAAAGCAGGCGGCAGAAGACTCCTCAGTCTTCATGAAGGTAGCGCACAGCACTGCAGCTGTGCGCCATTGTTGCTACACGTCTCACTGATTCAGTCACGGAGGGTGCAGGGCGCTGCTGGGGGCGCCCTGGGCAGCAATATTAAATACCTTTAGTGGCAAAATAAATACATCACATATAGCCATTAAGGCTATATGTATGTATTTAACCCAGGCCAGTTTTCTTAAAACCCGGGAGAAAAGCCCGCCGAAAAAGGGGCGGAGCTTATTCTCCTCAGCACTCAGCGCCATTTTCCTGCTCAGCTCCGCTGGTGAGGAAGGCTCCCAGGACTCTCCCTTGCACTGCACTACAGAAACAGGGTAACAAAGAGAAGGGGGGCATAATTTGGCGATATCGATATATTAAAAGCGCTTATATCAAAAACAACACCTTCTAGGGTTGTTTATATACATTTATAGCGTTTTTGGTGTGTGCTGGCAAACTCTCCCTCTGTCTCCCCAAAGGGCTAAGGGGGTCCTGTCTTCGATTAGAGCATTCCCTGTGTGGCTGCTGAGTGTCGGTACGTGTGTGTCGACATGTATGAGGACGATGTTGGTGTGGAGGCAGAGCAATTGCCGGTAATGGTGATGTCACCCCCTAGGGAGTCGACACCGGAATGGATGGCTTTAGTTATGGAATTACGTGATAATGTTAGCACATTACAAAAGTCAGTTGACGAAATGAGACGGCCGGAAAACCAGTTAGTACCGGCTCAGGCGTCTCAGACACCGTCAGGGGCTGTAAAACGTCCCTTACCTCAGTCAGTCGACAAGGGTACCGACACAGATGAATCTAGTGTCGACGGTGAAGAAACAAACGTATTTTCCAATAGGGCCACACGTTATATGATCACGGCAATGAAGGAGGCTTTGCAGATCTCTGATACTGCTGGTACCTCAAAAAGGGGTATTATGTGGGGGGTGAAAAAACTACCTGTAGCTTTTCCAGAATCAGAGGAATTGAATGACGTGTGTGACGAAGCGTGGGTTAACCCAGATAGAAAACTGATAATTTCCAAGAAGTTATTGGCATTATACCCTTTCCCACCAGAGGTTAGGGCGCGCTGGGAAACACCCCCTAGGGTGGATAAGGCGCTCACACGTTTATCAAAGCAAGTGGCGTTGCCGTCTCCTGATACGGCCGCCCTCAAGGATCCAGCAGATAGGAGGCTGGAAACTACACTGAAGAGTATATACATACATACTGGTGTTATACTGCGACCGGCAATAGCCTCAGCCTGGATGTGCAGTGCTGGGGTAGTGTGGTTGGATTCTCTGACTGAAAATATTGATACCCTGGATAGGGACAGTATTTTATTGACTCTAGAGCAATTAAAGGATGCTTTTCTTTATATGCGAGATGCTCAGAGAGATATTTGTACTCTAGCATCAAGAGTAAGCGCGATGTCCATATCTGCCAGAAGAAGTTTATGGACGCGACAGTGGTCAGGTGATGCGGATTCCAAAAGGCATATGGAAGTATTGCCATATAAAGGAGAGGAATTATTTGGGGTTGGTCTTTCGGACCTGGTGGCCACGGCAACTGCCGGCAAATCCACTTTTTTACCTCAGACCCCCTCCCAACAGAAAAAGACACCGTCTTTTCAGCCGCAGTCCTTTCGCTCCTATAAAAACAAGCGACCAAAAGGACAGTCTTATCTGCCGCGAGGCAGAGGAAAGGGTAAGAGAGGGCAGCAAGCAGCCCCTGCCCAGGACCAGAAGCCCGCCCCGGGTTCTACAAAGCCATCAGCATGACGCTGGGGCTTTACAAGCGGACTCAGGAGCGGTGGGGGGGTCGACTCAAGATTTTCAGCAATCAGTGGGCTCGCTCACAAGTGGACCCGTGGATCCTGCAGATAATATCTCAGGGTTACATGTTGGAGTTCGAAAGGTCTCCCCCTCGCCGGTTCCTAAAGTCTGCTTTACCAACGTCTCCCTCAGAAAGGACGTCGGTTTTGGAAGCCATTCACAAGCTGTATTCTCAGCAGGTGATAGTCAAGGTACCCCTCCTACAACAGGGGATGGGGTATTATTCCACACTATTTGTGGTACCGAAGCCAGACGGTTCGGTAAGACCTATTCTAAACCTGAAATCCTTGAACCTGTACATACAGAAATTCAAGTTCAAGATGGAGTCACTCAGAGCAGTGATAGCGAATCTGGAAGAAGGGGACTTCATGGTGTCCCTGGACATAAAAGATGCTTATCTGCATGTCCCAATTTACCCCTCACACCAAGGGTATCTCAGGTTCGTGATACAAGACTGTCATTATCAGTTTCAAACGCTGCCGTTTGGTTTGTCCACGGCCCCTCGGGTCTTTACCAAGGTAATGACCGAAATGATGGTTCTTCTACGAAGAAAAGGCGTATTAATTATCCCTTACTTGGACGATCTCCTGATAAGGGCAAAGTCCAGAGAACAGCTGGAAGTCGGTGTAGCACTAACCCAGGTAGTGCTTCAGCAACACGGGTGGATTCTGAATCTTCCAAAATCTCAATTGACCCCGACAACTCGTCTGCTGTTCCTGGGAATGATTCTGGACACGGTTCAGAAAAAGGTGTTTCTCCCGGAGGAGAAAGCAAGGGAGTTATCCGAACTTGTCAGGAACCTCCTAAAACCAGGAACTGTGTCAGTACATCAATGCACAAGAGTCCTGGGAAAGATGGTGGCTTCTTACGAAGCGATTCCATTCGGCAGATTCCATGCACGGACATTTCAGTGGGATCTGCTGGACAAATGGTCCGGATCGCATCTGCACATGCATCAGCGGATAACACTGTCACCAAGAACAAGGTTGTCTCTCCTGTGGTGGTTGCAGAGTGCCCATCTGTTAGAGGGCCGCAGATTCGGCATACAGGACTGGGTCCTGGTGACTACGGATGCCAGCCTACGAGGCTGGGGAGCAGTCACACAGGGAAGAAACTTCCAGGGCGTGTGGTCAAACCTGGAGACGTCCCTTCACATAAATATACTGGAGCTAAGAGCGATCTACAATGCTCTAAGCCTGGCAAAATCGCTGCTTCAGGGTCAGCCGGTGTTGATCCAGTCGGACAACATCACGGCAGTCGCCCACGTAAACCGACAAGGCGGCACGAGAAGCAGAAGAGCAATGACAGAAGCTGCAAGGATTCTGCGCTGGGCGGAGAATCATGTCATAGCACTGTCAGCAGTGTTCATCCCGGGAGTGGACAACTGGGAAGCAGACTTCCTCAGCAGACACGACCTACACCCGGGAGAGTGGGGACTTCATCCAGAAGTCTTCCACATGATTGTGAACCGTTGGGAAAAACCAAAGGTGGACATGATGGCGTCTCGCCTCAACAAAAAATTGGACAGATATTGCGCCAGGTCAAGAGACCCTCAGGCAATAGCTGTGGACGCTCTGGTAACACCGTGGGTGTACCAGTCAGTGTATGTGTTCCCTCCTCTGCCTCTCATACCAAAGGTACTGAGAATTATACGGAAAAGAGGAGTAAGAACAGTACTGGTGGCTCCGGACTGGCCAAGAAGAACTTGGTATCCGGAACTTCAAGAGATGCTCACGGAGGATCCGTGGCCTCTACCTCTAAGAAGGGATCTGCTTCAGCAGGGACCTTGTATGTTCCAAGACTTACCGCGTCTGCGTTTGACGGCATGGCGGTTGAACGCCGGATTCTAAAAGAAAAGGGCATTCCAGAGGAAGTTATTCCTACCTTGATTAAGGCTAGAAAGGAAGTGACTGTACAACATTATCACCGCATTTGGCGGAAATATGTTGCGTGGTGTGAGGCCAAGAAGGCTCCAACGGAAGAATTTCAATTGGGTCGATTCTTACATTTCCTGCAAGCAGGATTGTCTATGGGCCTAAAATTGGGGTCCATTAAAGTTCAAATTTCGGCCTTATCAATCTTCTTCCAGAAGGAATTGGCATCAGTGCCTGAAGTACAAACTTTTGTCAAAGGTGTACTACATATACAACCCCCAATAGTGCCTCCAGTGGCACCGTGGGATTTGAACGTAGTTTTGAATTTTCTCAAATCTCATTGGTTTGAGCCTCTAAAATCGGTAGATTTAAAATACCTTACATGGAAGGTAACCATGCTATTGGCCCTGGCTTCAGCCAGGAGAGTTTCAGAGTTGGCGGCTTTATCATACAAAAGCCCATATCTGATTTTCCATTCGGACAGGGCAGAACTGCGGACACGTCCTCATTTTCTCCCTAAGGTGGTTTCGGCTTTTCACTTGAACCAGCCTATTGTGGTGCCTGCGGCTACTAGCGACTTGGAGGACTCCAAGTTACTGGACGTTGTCAGAGCATTAAAAATATATATTTCAAGGACAGCTGGAGTCAGAAAATCTGACTCGTTGTTTATATTGTATGCACCCAACAAGATGGGTGCTCCTGCGTCTAAACAGACGATTGCACGTTGGATCTGTAGCACAATCCAACTTGCACATTCTGTGGCAGGCCTGCCACAGCCTAAATCTGTAAAGGCCCACTCCACAAGGAAAGTGGGCTCATCTTGGGCGGCTGCCCGAGGGGTCTCGGCATTACAACTTTGCCGAGCAGCTACGTGGTCAGGGGAGAACACGTTTGTAAAATTTTACAAATTTGATACTCTGGCTAAGGAGGACCTGGAGTTCTCTCATTCGGTGCTGCAGAGTCATCCGCACTCTCCCGCCCGTTTGGGAGCTTTGGTATAATCCCCATGGTCCTGACGGAGTCCCAGCATCCACTAGGACGTTAGAGAAAATAAGAATTTACTTACCGATAATTCTATTTCTCATAGTCCGTAGTGGATGCTGGGCGCCCATCCCAAGTGCGGATTGTCTGCAATATTTGTACATAGTTATTGTTACAAAGATCGGGTTATTACTATTGTTGTGAGCCATCTTTTCAGAGGCTACTTCGTTTTTTGTTATCATACTGTTAACTGGGTTCAGATCACAAGTTGTACGGTGTGATTGGTGTGGCTGGTATGAGTCTTACCCGGGATTCAAGATCCTTCCTTATTGTGTACGCTCGTCCGGGCACAGTACCTAACTGAGGCTTGGAGGAGGGTCATAGGGGGAGGAGCCAGTACGCACCATGTGATCCTAAAAGCTTTATTTAGATGTGCCCTGTCTCCTGCGGAGCCCGCTATTCCCCATGGTCCTGACGGAGTCCCAGCATCCACTACGGACTATGAGAAATAGAATTATCGGTAAGTAAATTCTTATTTTTTCTGGGTTTGTAGGCTACTGACTGAAGCCTTTTCTCCCTGGATATACTGTATCGCTGCATCACTTTTGTACAAATTGAGATGTTTACAAAACATTGGAACAAGATATCTGTGCCATTTGTTGTGGATCAAGTGCCTAGAAAAAAATTCATAAATAGAATTTCTCTATCAAGAGCTGAAAATTATCACAGACTCCTTGTTTCTCTGACGTCCTAGTGGATGCTGGGAACTCCGTAAGGACCGTGGGGATAGCGGCTCCGCAGGAGACTGGGCACAAATAGAAAGCTTTAGTACTACCTGGTGTGCACTGGCTCCTCCCCCCATGACCCTCCTCCAAGCCTAAGTTAGATTTTTGTGCCCGAACGAGAAGGGTGCACACTAGGGGCTCTCCTGAGCTTCTTAGTGAAAGTTTTAGTTTTAGGTTTTTTATTTTCAGTGAGACCTGCTGGCAACAGGCTCACTGCATCGAGGGACTAAGGGGAGAAGAAGCGAACTCGCCTGCGTGCAGAGTGGATTGGGCTTCTTGGCTACTGGACACCATTAGCTCCAGAGGGACCGCTCACAGGCCCAGACTTGGAGCTCGGTCCCAGAGCCGCGCCGCCGGCCCCCTTACAGAGCCAGAAGCAAGAAGAGTCCGGCAAAATCGGCGGCAGAAGACATCCTGTCTTCCACAAGGTAGCGCACAGCACTGCAGCTGTGCGCCATTGCTTCTCAGCACACTTCACACTCCGGTCACTGAGGGTGCAGGGCGCTAGGGGGGGGCGCCCTGAGCAGCAATAGAAACACCTTGGCTGGCTAAAAATACATCACATATAGCTCCTGGGCTATATGGATGAATTTTAACCACTGCCAGATTTTCACAAAAAGCGGGAGAAAGGCCGCCGAGAAGGGGGCGGAGCCTATCTCCTCAGCACACAGGCGCCATTTTCTCTCACAGCTCCGTTGGAGGGAAGCTCCCTGGCTCACCCCTGCAGTTACTACACTACAGAAAGGGGTTAAAAAAGAGAGGGGGGCACTAATTAGGCGCAGTATAACAATACAGCAGCTATAAAGGGAAAAACACTTATATAAGGTTATCCCTGTATATATATATATATAGCGCTCTGGTGTGTGCTGGCATACTCTCCCTCTGTCTCCCCAAAGGGCTAGTGGGGTCCTGTCCTCTATCAGAGCATTCCCGGTGTGTGTGCTGTGTGTCGGTACGGCTGTGTCGACATGTTGGATACGTGGAGGCGTAGCGGAGGCCGATAAATGGGATGTCGCCCCCTGTGGGGCCGACACCAGAGTGGATGGATAGGTGGAAGATATTAACCGACAGTGTCAACTCCTTACATAAAAGGCTGGATGACGTAACAGCTGTGGGACAGCCGGCTGCTCAGTCCGCGCCTGCCCAGGCGTCTCAAAGGCCATCAAGGGCTCAAACAACGCCCGTTACCTCAGATGGCAGACACAGATGTCGACACGGAGTCTGACTCGAGTGTCGACGAGGTTGAGACATATACACAATCCACTAGGAACATCCGTTACATGATTTCGGCAATTAAAAATGTGTTACGCATTTTCTGACATGAACCCAAGTACCACATAAAAAGGGTTTTATTTTTGGGGAGAAAAAGCAGCCAGTGTTTTGTTCCCCCATCAGATGAATGAATGAAGTGTGTAAAGAAGCGTGGTTTCCCCCGATAAGAAACTGGTGATTTCTAAAAAGTTACTGATGGCGTACCCTTTCCCGCCAGAGGATAGGTCACGTTGGGAGATATCCCTTGGGGTGGATAAGGCGCTCACACGTTTGTCAAAAGGTGGCACTGCCGTCTTAGGATACGGCCACCTTGAAGGAACCTGCTGATAAAAAGCAGGAGGCGATCCTGAAGTCTGTAATTACACACTCAGGTTATACACTGAAGCCTGCTATTACCTCAGCATAAATAGTGCTGCTGCAACGTGGTCTGATACCCTGTCAGATAATAGCTAAGACAGGGATAATGTTTTGCGAACATTGAGCATATTTAAGACGTTGTCATATATATAAAGGATGCACAGAGGGATATTTGCCGGCTGGCATCCAAAATTAATGCAATGTCCATTCTGCCAGGAGGGTATTAGAAACCTGACAGTGGACAGGTGATGCTGCATTTAAAAGGCACATGGAGATTCTGCCTTATAAGGGTGAGGAATTGTTTGGGGATGGTCTCTGGGACCTCGTATCCACAGCAACAGCTGGGAAGAAAATTTTTTACCTCAGGTTTCCTCACAAAAGCCTAAGAAAGCACCGTATTTTCAGGTACAGTCCTTTCGGCTTCAGAAAAGCAAGCGGGTCAAAGGCGCTTCCTTTCTACACAGAGACAAGGGAAGAAGGAAAAAGCTGCACCAGTTAGCCAGTTCCCAGGATCAAATCTCTTCCCTCGCTTCCTCTGAGTCCACCGCATGACGCTGGGGCTCCACAGGTGGAGACAGGTGCGGTGGGGGCGCGTCTCGGGAACTGCAGGGACCAGTGGGCTTGCCCACAGGTGGATCCCTAGGTTCTGCAAGTAGTATCACAGGGATACAGGCTGGAGTTCGAGACGACTCCCCCTCGCCGTTGCCTTCACATCAGCCTTGCCTGCTGCCCTCGGAAAGGTAGTACTGGCGAAAATTCACAAGCTGTACTTCCAGCAGGTGAAATCAAGGTACCCCTCGTTCAACAAGGCCGGGGTTACTATTCCAAAATGTTGTGGTACCGAAACCAGACGGTTTGGTGAGACCCATTCTAAAATTAAAATCCTTGAACACTTATATACGAAGGTTCAAGTTCAAAATGGAATCGCTCAGGGCGATTATTGCAAACCTGGAAAATTTCAGGGTATCACTGGACATCAAGGATACTTACCTGCATGTCCCTATTTACCCTCTTCACCAGGTGTACCTCAAAATTGTGGTACAGGATTGTCATTACCAATTCCAGACGTTGCCGTTGGTCTGTCCCCGGCACTGAGGGTATTTACCAAGGTAATGGCCGAAGTACTTATTCCGTACTTGGACGATCTCCTTATAAAGGCGAGGTCCAGGGAGCAGTTGTTCGTCGGAATAGCACTATCTCGGGAAGTGCTACAACAGCACGGCTGGATTCTGAATATTCCAAAGTCGCAGCTGGTTCCTACGACGCGTCTACTGTTCCTGGATATGGTTCTGCACACAGAACAGGTTAAAATGGGTTTCTCCCGGAGGAGAAGTCCAAGGAGTTGGCGTCTCTAGACGGAGACCTCCTAATACAAATACAGGTATCGGTGCATCAATGCACGCAAGCCTTGGAAAAGATGGTAGCTTCTTACGAAGAATTTCCATTCGTCAATTCCCATGCAAGGGATCTGTTGGACAAGTGGTCCGGGTCGCATCCTCAGATGCATCGGCGGATAACCCTGTCTCCAAGGGCCAGGGTATCGCTGTGGTGGTGACTGCAGAAGGGGCAGTCGCACAGGGAAGAAACTTCCAAGGCCTATGGAAAAGTCAGGAGACTTCCCTACACATAAATGTTCTGGAACTATGGGCCATTTACAATGCCATAAGTCAGGCTAGACCCCTGCTTCAACACCAGCCGGTGCTGATCCAGTCAGACAACATCACGGCGGTCGCTCATGTAAACCGACAGGGCGGCACAAGAAGCAGGATGGCGATGACAGAAGCCACAAGGATTCGCCGATGAGCGGAAAAGCATGTGTTAGCACTGTCAGCAGTGTTCATTCCTGGAGTGGACAACTGAGAAGCAGACTTTCTCAGCAGATATAACCTCCACCCGGGAGAGTGGGGACTTCATCCAGAAGTTTTCCAAATGATTGTACACCGTGGGGAAAGGCCACAGGTGGACAGGAGGGCGTCCCGCCTCAACAAAAAGCTACAAATATATTGCGCCAGGTCAAGGGACCCTCAGGCGATAGCTGTGGACGCTCTGGTAACACCGTGGGTGTACCAGTCGGTGTATGTGTTCCCTTCTCTGCCTCTCATACCCAGGGTAATGAGAATAATAAGAAGGAGAGGAATAAGAACTATACTCATTGTTCCGGGGGGCCAAGAAGAGCTTGGTACCCAGAACTCCAAGAAAATGATCTCAGAGGACCCATGGCCTCTGCAGCTCAGACAGGACCTGCTGCAGCAGGGGCCCTGTCTGTTCCAAGACTTACCGCGGCTGCATTTGACGGCATGGCGGTTGAACGCCGGATCCTGAAGGAAAAAGGCATTCCGGAGGAAGTTATCCCTACGCTATTTAAAGCGGGGAAAGAAGTGAACGCAAACCATTATCACCGCATATGGCGGAAATATGTTGCGTGCTGTGAGGCCAGTACGGCCCCAAAGGAGGAATTTCAGCTAGGTTAATTTCTGCACTTCCTACAAGTCAGAGGTGACTATGGGCCTAAAATTGGGTTCCATTAAGGTCCTGATTTCGGCTCTATCGAATTTCTTCCAAAATAGAACTGGCTTCACTGCCTGAAGTTCAGATTTTTGTTAAGGGAGTGCTGCATAGTCAGCCCCCGTTTGTGCCTCCAGTGGCACCGTGGGATCTCAACGTAGTGTTGGATTTCCTGAAGTGGCATTGAGTTGAGCCACTTAAATCCGTGGAGCTATAATACCTCACGTGAAAAGTGTTCATGCTGTGGGCCTTGGCGTCGGCCAGGCGTGTATCAGAATTGGCGGCTTTGTCAAAAGCTGTTATCTGTATTTTATATGGATAAGGCGGAATTGAGGACTCGTTCCCAATTCCTTCCTAAGGTGGTAGCAGTTTTTCATGTGAACCAACCTATTGTGGTACCTGCGGCTACTAGGGACTTGGAGGACTCCAAGTTGCTGGACGTAGTCAGGGCCCTGAAAATATACGTTTCCAGGACGGCTGGAGTCAGAAAATCTGACTCGCTGTTTATCCTGTATGCACCCAACAAGCTGGGTGCTCCTGCTTCTAAGCAGACTATTGCTCGTTGGATTTGTAGTACAATTCAACTTGCACATTCTGTGGCAGGCCTGCCACAGCCAAAATCTGTAAAAGCCCATTCCACACGGAAAGTGGGCTCATCTTGGGCGGCCGCCCGAGGGGTCTCGGCTTTACAACTTTGCCGAGCAGCTACTTGGTCAGGGGCAAACACGTTTGCTAAATTCTACAAATTTGATACCCTGGCTGAGGAGGACCTGGAGTTCTCTCATTCGGTGCTGCAGAGTCATCCGCACTCTCCCGCCCGTTTGGGAGCTTTGGTATAATCCCCATGGTCCTTACGGAGTTCCCAGCACCCACTAGGACGTCAGAGAAAATAAGAATTTACTTACCGATAATTCTATTTCTCATAGTCCGTAGTGGATGCTGGGCGCCCATCCCAAGTGCGGATTGTGTGCAATACTTGTACATAGTTATTGTTAACTAAATCGGGTTATTGTTGTAGTGAGCCATCTTTTCTAGAGGCTCCTCTGTTTATCATACTGTTAACTGGGTTCAGATCACAAGTTATACGGTGTGATTGGTGTGGCTGGTATGAGTCTTACCCGGGATTCAAAATCCTTCCTTATTGTGTACGCTCGTCCGGGCACAGTATCCTAACTGAGGCTTGGAGGAGGGTCATGGGGGGAGGAGCCAGTGCACACCAGGTAGTACTAAAGCTTTCTATTTGTGCCCAGTCTCCTGCGGAGCCGCTATCCCCATGGTCCTTACGGAGTTCCCAGCATCCACTACGGACTATGAGAAATAGAATTATCGGTAAGTAAATTCTTATTTTTACTTAGCAAACATTTTAGATCAGTGTTTACCAAACTGGGTGGCGTGACCCCCTGGGTTGCCTCTGGTCAATTGCAGGTATGCCCTGGGTTGGTGGTCCAGGACCAATTAAATTATTTATGTTCAATGTAAAAGGCAAAACCAGTGCTTGTGGCTTCCCATCATAAAATATGTGCACAAACCGAAGCGTATCCTGTCCCTCACCACATTACTAAACCAAAGGATGACATATAAACGCAATTGGCCTAGGGGTGCTGTGAAAAAATATCTGAAACTCTAGGGTGCCGTGATTCAAAAAAAGTTTGGGAACCACTGTTTTTTTTTCATTAATTTCCATGAATTTGTTTTTGTCTCCATTGAAGTTGTTTACATATGTAGCCATGCAGCACACACGCAACCTCCATCTGTATCATACATGTACAGTATGTTCACCAAAATACACAGAAAACACAGGGCTGTATACACACATTGCACATCCTTATCAGTCATCTCTCGCATGCCAAGCAATCTGCAATGTGGCAATCACATTTGTTTGCTGTAACCTTTTTCTGGTTACAGTCACTACAGGATTACCTTAACAGTCTGTTTAGTCTGTATTTCCATTTAATACCCTGTCACCAAACATCTTGAGTAAAACAATTTACAGTAAGTAGTCAATTATATTTGAGGCACAGGGAGACTGGGAAGCAGTCAGTTTCCCGGCTGTCGGGATCCTTGCGGTCAGGATACAGATGCTGGAATACCGACAGCCAAGGGAATCCCAGCGGTTGGATTCACGACTGTGGCCCGGAATCCCCATTCGGGCGGTGGTCCACGCCACCCACCCGAGGTGGAATAAATTAGTGTGTCACCGGGCCCGAAGCCTGGCAAGCCCGCAAGGGGACACGGTACGCTCGCCATCGGGATTCCAACGTTGGTCTTATGTCTGCCGTGATCCCGACCGTCGGAATCCCATACTGATTCAAGGCCACTGTATACAAAAGAGAAGGGGTCTCAAAAAGTTTTGTGCTGCTGAGAGTCTTAAATCTGTTATTTTTGCTTGATTATGTTCACTGCAAATATATCACAGGAGCGTGGTATGAAGTCATCTTGTGACCATGGCTGGTAGGCTTAAAAAAAAAAAAAAAAAAAGTGGACAGTCCTAAAGTATCTTCCACCCTGAAGCTGTCTGCATAGAACACACTGGCATTGATGCTGTTTCCTCGGCTGATATATATATATATATATATATATATTAGATTGTGCAGCGATTTTTCCAGCTGAACCTTGGGTGTGCTTAGGAGCCAGAATGAGGTGGCAAAATGTTTGAAATAAGTATCTTATGCAAATTTTGATTATGCTATAATAGTAAATACTGTCTCTTCCTTTTCATTTGCATAGTGCATTATTACCTATGTTTATATATGAGATGCTGTGGTCTACCAGCTAAAGCAGCCAAATAATTAGCCCTTTCTTAGCAGTGGAGGCCTAGAGAAATACACAATATACAGCATTTGTCAAGCCTTGAATGGATTGTCTGTTAAGATTGTTGTAACTGAATATACTCTCTGGGGTATCCGTTCTCCAGGGTCTATGTATTCTGTGGCTGCTGTTGCTGCCTATCACAGCTTTATAAGATTATTGTTCTTGCAATTCAGATCTCTTCTGTATATTTATATACTTTTAAGGGAAACTCGTTCTGGTTGGTGATCTCCCATTTGAATACAGATTAAACCTGTTTGTTTTGAACAGTCCTAAGATGCAAGGGTGTTACTATTATAGCATGCATGTACTGTAACACTTTCTCAGATCCTTCCAAACTGTCTTTGATGCAGAGTCCAAAAAATAATGTAAGCGACAAGGATCTTATATATCCACACTTTTCTCCAGCATTGGCTAGGACATGGTAGTTCTGAACTCTATAAGCTGCTTAAGAGTGAATGTACACACTCCGAAAACTAGGCAATGTACAAGGCTTTTGTATTGCATCAGTAGACTGGTACAGTTTGCATGCATTGGCTATGAACTGCAGAGATTGGTCTAGCCCTTTTTTAAAAGGTTTGTTTTGTTGTTCAATGAGCCGCCAAGGGAGGTTCACTGATAACATTCACTTGGTATCCGGATGATAGTACTATGGTCGACAGTCATTCGTTGCACCACTATTGGTCAACATGCATTAGGTTTACATGGATAAAATGTCGACACAGAAAGGTCATACTTTACCATCCATGTGGACTACTGTTGGGAACAGTAACCTGTGGCGAGCGCAGTGAGGCGCTTTGCCCGCAGGTCACTCGCCATGCAGTAGAACGCGGTGCACTAATTGGGGTTCCCAGTAATTTTACAGAGAAAATAACACCATCAAATTTATAAAACTCATATCAACCTTTTGTCAGTGTCGACTTATTTTCCTATGTCGACCTTGTGCCTGTCGACCTTTTTCAGGTCGAGCCATTGATCCATAACCCATTCACTGAACTCCACTGCTGATGTGCTTGGTGAATTAACATTATATTCATAAGATAAACTATCTCTTGCCAGCTTTTATTATACTACTGTTCTAGGTAAGCCTTCCGGGCAGAGTAAATTGTGCTTGTTGGTAAATGTGTGTTGTCATTTCCTTCTTTTTATAATAAGTTGAGTGGAAGAGTTTACTGCTGCAATTTATCTATACACAGCAGATAAGGGCTGTCCTCTTACTTATCTGCTGTAATCTTTGTTGTTGCGTTATTTTTTTGTCTTTTCATATAAATTTGGGTGGCTTTGCTGCGGGTGCAGGAACTTAAGTTGCGTGCTGAAAAAATTGGGCATTCTGAAGTAAACAACATTTATTGTTCAATCATGTTACTTATCTTCTGTCATGAAAAGATCACATGAGAGCGGTAATCTTTTCAAGCAGTTATGTTGCTGCTGTACATGTAAACAAAATGAATACATTCTCTATTTCTGAAGCTGTGCAGCGGAGTACTACTGTTCATACAATACAACCCATAGTTATATGTATATACAATATGTATCTGATACAGTTTGTTAAATTATGAAATTGTTCAGAGGAGAAAAAACAGATTAATATCCGGTCAGACGATGACCCCACATATTTGGGTGTGTTCTTCTATACAACATGTGTGAACCAGCACGTCGCTGGTGTGAACGTTACTAAACCTGATTTATGAAGTGTGAAAAAGTTTTCCACAACTACTGGGTTCTTTGTGATATTATTGCATCGCTTTGTTGTTTAAACAGTTAAAGGATTAATATGGTCTTAGGTACAGAGATATAGGAATCCTTTTCAGATGTATTTATGACAGTTTGGAGAGAGGTAAAGGTGGTCATTCCGAGTAGATCGCTAGCTGCATTCGATGAGGCAAAAAAAGGCACTTCTGAGCATGCGGCGCAATGCGCACACGCTACGTACTATTACAACGAACGATGTAGTTTCACACAGGGTCTAGCGAAGCTTTTCAGTCGCACTGTTGGCCGCAGAGTGCTTGACATGAAGTGGGCGTTTCTGGGTGTCAACTGACCGTTTTCAGGGAGTGTTCAAAAAAACGCAGGCGTGCCAGGAAAAACGCAGGCGTGGCTGGGCGAAAGCAGGGCGTGTTTGGGACGTCAAAACAGGAACTGAACAGTCTGAAGTGATCGCAAGTGCTGAGTAGGTATTGAGCTACTCTAAAACTGCACAAAAAAACTTTGCTGCCGCTCTGCTATCCTTTCGTTCGCACTTCTGCTGAGCTAAAATACACTCCCAGTGGGAGGCGGCATAGCGTTTGCACGGCTGCTAAAAACAGCTCGCGAGCGATCAACTCGGAATGATCACCAAAGTACCAACCAATCAGCTCCTGTCATTTTTCAAACGCAGCATGTAAAATCAAAGTTAGACGGCAATTGGCTAGTACTTTATCTCTCTCCAGAGTTAATACATCCATGCCTGTAATCTCTAGCGTGAGTAGTACTGTGGCGCTGAAGAGAACCTCCCTAACTGCTCTTGTCTAATTCAGTTTGTTCTCTATAACCACTGTCTCACAAACTGTATTCGCAACCTCTAATCTTTTACTTGTGTGTTTTTTCTTTAGGCTCCTGCAATCGACGGGATCCGGATTACCATGGAGAGTGCCTTAACAGCCCGAGATCGGGTTGGTGTCCAGGACTTTGTCCTATTAGAGAACTTTACCAGCGAAGCTGCATTCATAGAAAACCTGCGGAAACGCTTCAAAGAGAATCTTATTTATGTAAGTAAGCTATCTACTCTAAGGCTGTGTCTTGGGCATGAAATAGTCTGGAACATGCCACTTTTTCCTCTTACAGTTAAGTTCCTGAAGATATTGACGTAATTAAATCGCACAGTGACACCCAAACTAAAGCAGTTATTAGGGACTCTGATGGCTGCATAATTATGTTAAGGAAAGGGTGTAACTATACTGTAAACACATTAATCACGTTCGTTTGTAATATATTTGCAGTAAAATATTAATGAAAACTAAAATACAAGTTAGAATGTTAGATGTAATTTTAAAGAGAACAGTTTGTGGTAGGCACTGTCAGATTTGTAGCAATTATTATGACACTGAATCAGCATATGAAGGATGCGCAAAGTCGGATATTGTGGGCAACTGAAGATAAAATATACTAGATCAAGGTATACATATGTGTCCTCATACATACTATTGCTGCAGTTGCGCTCTTCTCCATGCACCAGGTCCCGTGCGACTCTGCTTGCGCCAGGCTTCTTTTTCACTTGTATGTGCGCATTGTGATGCAACAAATTCTGATTACTTTGATATGCTACACTTGTACATCTGTACGCGAATGAGTACAGGCCCGGCGACACGGGGGGACAAAGGGGACACCAGTACTGGGCCCCAAGGTTGTGAGGGCACTATTACTATATAATGGTTGCGGCACTATAAACTGATCACCCTAGCTGCGCGCACAGCGCTAAACAGCGTAGGTGCTGAGGTAGGCAAAAAGCCATAATTAGTCGTAGCCATCCCCCCTTCCGGTAATGGTAGTGCCAACCCCCTGGTCCATCCCCTGCTCCCTTCCCATACTTTGTATGTGTGATGTCATGACGCAATGCTACGCCGGTCCGTCCGCTATTCACTTCCCTGATGTGCTGTGGCATCCTTCCAAGCCACCTAAGAGGAGCAGGAGAGGAGGAAGAGGCATGCTGAAAGTTGGAAGCGCCGCCTGGCAGGGCAGAATTACATACACAAAGACAACACAGCTGAAAGCTGCCTGCTTCCTGATCCACTGCCACTGTCCACTCCCAGGGTGCATGTTGGTACAGTAAGTGGCATATGCTGCACTGCACACACTGTACAAATAAACTAAAACTATGCTTTACTTATCACTCTGATAAAGAGTTTTATATGTATAAGCAGAGACTGACTTTGAAAAAAAAAAAAAAAAAGTAACCCCCCCCCCCCATTTGACAGGACTCTTTAGTATCCTCTGGTTGTAAGAATGGGATGCATTTAGCATCCCGCCGATGGATGGTATGCAGATAGTCATGTGGCCGACGCCAGAATCCCGTCACCACTCGGGAGACCAGCGCCGGAACATCGACATCCTGAAGGTAAGTATTGGGGCTACTGTTAGGGATTGGTGGGGAGAGTTAGAGTTAGACACTAGGTCGGTTAGCCCTAGCCGCTACCCCCAGAGGGACCGGGGCAAGGGTGTAAGGGTTAGGCACTAGGGCGGTGGCTAGCCCTAGCTTCCAACCCCCCGAGAGTTAGCCCTAGCTGCCACTCCCAGAAGGGTTTGCCCGGGCCGCCCCTCCGACGACGGGATTTTCAACGTCAGAATGCCGGTGTCTGTAATATGTCCCCCAGCTTCCCAACGAGCAGTATTACATACCGAACCAATAAGAATAGTGTAGTCCACTACAGTAAAGTCAGGGTCTGGGGTCAAGGGAAGGGGGTTGGTCGAGGGGGGAGGGGGCCCCTGACATGTCAGTGTACTGGGACCCAGGATTTCTCATTTTTAGGCCCTGAATGAGTATGAATCTGTATACACAGTAGGGATGGCCATCGACCATCGATGATTTATGACTGATGTCGAATACTTTTACCATTGATGGCGGAGAACCGGATGGTTTTCCCCCAGAGATGGTGTGTAAAGAGCCGATGGTAATGTTTTTTTAATGTGTCCACAACAACACAAATAGTCTCTACTATTCCGCCGCCTGACACTGCCTCGCTGAGTGAGGCAGTGTCTTCTTCAGTAAGAGTCACAGGCCAGCAGTAGCTACAGCAGACATTGACTGCTCATCTCACCCAGCAGCCTGGCCCTCCCCGCCCACTTTGTATCTTCATAGACAGGGAAGGCGCCTTCATAGACAGGGAAGGCTGCTACTTGCGCCTGCCTATGTGGGCATGTGCTGTTAGTCTTTCAGGGAGGAGTCAAAGACTCTGTCTCCTCCCTGCCCACTCCATGGCCCACCGTGGCTGCACACTGACACCAGCCAGAGCCAGCCGCCAGAGGATATTTTTGCTGGCTGACTTTCTCCAGTAGAAGTCTCTTCTGCGCATGCGCGGCTATTCGATAGCAGTAACCATCGATGGTGTAGATTAGCATAGATTATAACCATCGATGGTCACTGCGAAAACAATCGACGGCAACCATCGATGTGTGTGGTACCGATGGCCTTCCGTAATACATAGTGCTATGATGCAGCACCAGTGTCTTTTGTTCATGTCAAGGTCTGTTGTGCTTTATCTCTAGTACAGATTGAGTGGTGTTTTGTTATATCTGCAGATGCAGATTTAAAGAAAGAGTTACTACAATACACCAATTGGCTCACTTGCACCAGGCATCGTATGGCGTATTGTGGCCAAGTGCTGATAACCTCCTAGACTGCTGAGCAGCATATGAACACACTAGGCCTCTGTCCCCCAAATTAAAGAACACCCATATTTAATAGGCCTCCAATCATCCCTACCATTATATTATTCGCTCCTAATATATATTACAGCTCAAACATTGCAGTCTCAGCCTTAGAATATATTAATCGCTCCCACCATCTTCACAGTACATTAATGCCTATGTCTCCACAATTAATAGATACCCCATATTAAGCAGTAGCCCAATGCAACTGCGGCATACTCGAACAGCCCCAACATTACATTAATACCTCTCGCAAACCCCCACATTACATTAATAGCTCCTGCAAGACCCCTCATCACACTAAAAGCTCTTGCTAGCCTCCATTTTATTCAGACTTCATATTGCATTCTCTGCTCCTAGCATATATTAACTCCCACCATTCTCACATTACATTAATGCTTCTACATTTAATAAAGATACCCCATGTTAAGTAATAGCCCAAAGTAGCTGCTGCATAGCTGAATAGCCCCCACATTACATTATTTTCCCTTTGAAGCACCACATTACATTAATGCTTCTCACTAGCACCCATATTAAATTAATAACTTCAGCTACCTGTATTAAGAACTCCCTCTGCCCATTACATTAATTACCCACCGCCGCCGCCATACTTGCCTTAGTGCCCTGGGAGACGGTGTTTCTTCCTCCTGCACAGACTGTGCACATATGGTATGCTGGCACCAACCACATTGGTGGGTGGGTGGGTGGTAGTTAGTGTAGTCCATACAGAGGGAATGGGAGGAACAGAGGCACGAGTAGAGTTTGATAAGGAAGTGGAGATGGGTGTCTATCGGCCAGCCAGACCATTGTGTAGGAGGAATGGATCAGTCTCCTGCTTAAGCTGGCTGTGCACCCTGCCTGCCAGTCAGTATATGCATATTGCCTTAGGCTAATCTAGAGCTGAGCCAGTAAGTGCAGGTAACTTAGTTCTGTGGCTGGTTCCTGCTGTGGTGTCAGGCAACAGGAATGTTTCCAGTGATGGGGCTTATCCAAATAGGGTCACAACCCAACCCCCCAATCCAGTAAACAAAAATAATTGACCTGGCACATGGGGCCAAAACTATTTCCCTCTCTCTAGCCCTGGGCCCCAGACAGGCATCCTTGATGCCCTTATTACTATCTGCAGAAGAATCTGTATCCTAGATGGGTCGGATGATAAGGTTTCTGCCTTTTTTCCCTCATCTGTCCCATATTAGAATCCTCTTCTGAGTCTAAATACCCCTTTTTATTTTAGTGTCTCTTGTTTTACTTGGACATACACTGTACAGTAGGGATGCAGTTAATATACCGGTATTCAGGAGACACCCGGAATCCTGACACACGCTCGGTATTCCCACTCGGTTGGTGGGTCCACGCAACCAATAGAGTGGAAATAAAACCTGTGGCGAGCAAAGTGATCCTGCAAGGGGTCTCTCTGCCGGGATTCCGGCAGATGGGGATGCCACTGTCGGTATAGTGACAACCGGCATCCCGTCTGCCGGAATATCATATGTGTATTTGTGTGTATCATAATGTGGCTTCTAAATTTGAAATACTCAGAACTAATTTATTTGTATTTGCTTTACAGTTTGTTTTTATGATAAACTAGATACAGTATGAGATTGTGTATGTTTATATATCTGGACTAATGTGAACTATCCCAGTTCTATTTGGAATTTTAGGAGGGGATTGTAACCCTAGGAGCACCATGTTGATAATTTAGATGTAATATCACATACAGTACTAATACAGGAGTAGTGTACGCATGCTTTGTACATATGTTTTGAGATTCATTCAATGTCCTTGCCTATTGGGAAATTAAAGGGTGGCGTCTTTAAACTTGCAGCAGTAGTTAGCCATTGCAGATACTTAGTTGTGTTTTAAAATAAATAAATAAATAAATAAATAATAAAATAAATAACCACTTTGCAAAAGTCCCTGATCTTTTCCTCTCATTGCTTTGTGTATGATAGTGATCCAATAGTTCACCGTATATGATATGCACACAGAACATAGCTCTTTTTGGAAGACTCCTCCAACATAGCTGATGGGAAAAAAAAAGCTGCTTTTTTTCTTCTACTTTCCCCCTCTGTAATATTTTTACTTGAATTTGAGAGAGCATCTGTACACTTCATGTTTTCCATTAGCACTGGTGTGTCCTCTGCCAGCAAGTCACTTGGGAGGAGCAGGGCAAGCAGAATGCAGACTTGGCTGGAAATCGGAGCAGGCAGTTGCAAGAAAGAAAAAAAAAAATAGTGAACTTGGGCAAAAGACCTAGTACAAGGAGTCCGATCCTGCCATGCCACAAATAGGAAAAACATGTGGAATTTTTCACAGATGCTCTAAGAAGCTCCATTTAATAAACACACTGCAGTAAGCCTGCTTCATATATCTTCGTTCTAACTTGATATTTTCAATTAAAACAAGGATATAGCATTGCTTCTGGCATAGTATCTCTAATGCCCCATACACACGGGGCGACTTGTACCTGTGTGCTGAGCGATCTAGTTAGCACACATCGCTCAGCACACATCGCTTTACACCGCTAAACACACAGCGATTTGTGCTGAGAGATCTGTGATAACCAGTGTTTTCTTTATGCATGCTAGGTGAACTGACTAGATATATACTGCATGCATGAATGATCTGAGCCGGCGATAGCGACATGCGGGGCCGCAAATCGCTATCGCTATGGGGCATACACACCAAGCGATTTGTGCTTGTCCGATCGTTTCGAAAATAGGCAAAAATCGCTCAGTGTGTACCCCCCATTAGGCTAAGGTGTGTGATTCCTGCAAGCAATTAGTGATTTGAGGCTGAGCATAAGTTTCATGGCTATCCTGCTGGTCTTTATTTTAAAATACATGCTAGATTTATTTTATACATAATTTATAGTCAACTGCATCTTTGTATATGACATGGTAATAATGTAATCAGTTGCTCTGCTCACTGCCCTCACTCTGAGTGTCACTCGCAGAGGATGTAGCCTTTGGGTGGCCTGCACTTGGCTAGCTAATAGGAGTGCATGCAGTTTCACATATATCCGATAGCACTAGATTTTAAATCTCATGACTGATAAATGTATCATTTCTGTTTATTAAATAGTAAGGAAAGTTGTATTATGATATATATTTTATTCCTAAGACATTAAATAGGAATACAAAAGGATTTTACATTGCTATTAAACAGATAGGAAATTGAGAGTCCCTTGTACACTGGAGAAACTCTCAGTACTAGCTGCCCCATGAGCAAAGAGAGAGAAAAAAGAAAAAACATTGCATTATCTCCAAACAAGCTGTGATTGTAATACAAAGTTGAGGTTAACAAATCAAACAAGAGGAGCAATAACAATGGCAAGTATGGGTGGGAAATGGGAAGGGGGTGGGGGTTTGCACCTGGGACAGAGATAAAGTGGCTCCCTATCCAGAAGGATAGCATTCTGCTAGAGGAAACATTGGTTCCTTACACCAGGTTGTAGTCCATTTTGGATAGGGAGGTGCAAAAGTCATTAAATCAAGCCATGGATGCCAACAAAGGAAGTCTTTGTAGCAGTCTTGTGCTGACAAAATAATGTCCTCCATCATCTACTTTTCCTCAAACGGATGGGTAGGATTGCCATAAGTACATTCCTCAAGTGTCTCAATTAGGATTTTTTAGTATTTTGAAATAGGGCTAGCTGTTTGTAAGGCAGAACCTAGGGTGCTTGGGATCCCCACAAGAAATCCTTTATGCAGTAAGGGACTGTCTGACAAAAAGTTCATCTTATACGGAATAATCCAACCAGAGCCATCTGACCTCTCCAGTAGTTACCTGAGACCCCATGGAATGTTTTTCAATGCTGGTTTGGGCAACGGCACCACCAGACCATAACTTTAAACTAAGTTTCCAGTAACGAGACACTTTACAAGCTGCTATGTACAGTTTGAAAAGCCTGCACCCTAATTGCCACTTTCCCTAAATCTTTGTCCCACACTAGTGTATCGCGAAGATCAGCAAAGAAGTTTTCAAGCAGTAACTTGTATGAGGAATAGCTCTGAGGGACACAAAGGGGCAAATGTAATAGCCTGTGTATTTTGGAAAGTGCAGAGATGTTGACAACTTAGTTGTGAGATTAAAGCGGCCTTGGGAGCAAAAATTAGCATATTAGAATTCACGCCTACATTGCCAAAATCTCCTCTTTTTGCGTAATCCACAGGCTATTGCTGATGGTACTCCGATAAGGCAAATTAGTATTTCAGGTCTGATAAAATAAGTGAATCCACCCCTCCCCGTCCTCTTGAACTGATTACCCTGCTTGGGATCTCTGCCCCATTTGGTTAATGAGAAAGAATCCCAGAAAGAAAATCTGAGCTCTGTAATAAGAGTGTAGCAGGAGAGCTGGAGGAAGAAGTGTTTTATTTATTTATTTCACTCCTTTCCAACACTGAGGAATCTCATCTGGTATGATATGTAGGAGGTACATTATTTTCAGCAATATATTCAGCTTTCTAATCTTAATAGTGCCCCA
The DNA here is from genome assembly GCF_028390025.1 of Pseudophryne corroboree. Lineage (NCBI taxonomy): Eukaryota > Metazoa > Chordata > Amphibia > Anura > Myobatrachidae > Pseudophryne > Pseudophryne corroboree. The sequence goes on along the minus strand of NC_086445.1, from coordinate 906,674,559 downwards.
CTAGGAAAAACCTTGTGACTGCCAAGATTTCAAGGCCCTGATAATCTTAGGATAAGAGAAGGGAATTGGAGCTAAATATTTAGAAAAGATCCTCCGTTAGGTTAATCCTTAATGTTAGCTGCATTCCAGGGAAAAGGGAGAGCACCCAGGGTTGGACTGGCCCACATGGGTATCAGGGAAACCCCCGGTGGGCCCCAATGTCTAGGGGCCCCACCTCCTCCTCTAGGGATCAGGTTGCAGACTGTGCACTTGAAGTATATATTATACATATGTCACATTATACAGGACAGGGCTAGGTGTATTTTGTACAGGGCATTGCTGTTATTAATCTGGTATGTTATCATGCATGCGCTAGCAGTTTATACTATTTATATACTATTGACTATATATATTTGTCATGGGCCCAGACCATGGACTCTCAAATGGTTAGTCAAACCTCTGTGGCAGCTGGCCACACCCCTTCTGGAGACTGGACACACTTCTAAACATGGGTCCCTACCACTGCATTACGCCGGTGGGCTCTTCATGTCCCAGGCCGACACTGCGTGCACCTTGTGAGAAGTTATCTCCCTTTTGGGGGGGGGGGGAGCAGGGGGGCATTGTGACATCTAGGGGCTACTGATTAAGAGGGAAAAGAGACCAACCATCCCCCAACCTGAAACGGAGACATCAGAGTTATCCCTAATGGTACATGCCCGGGTTTCCGTACATAAAACGAAAACGATTACTGTTTGCCTAGCAATTGGAAAGTGTATCTGTGGTAGAAGGCAAAAATGTACTGCAGGCAAATCATACTTGTAGACTCTCCCCGAATGTCAGGGACACTCCCCGAGATAGTGGTGATGATCTCCAAGAAGAGTTTAGCAATCTCCCTGAGGCTGGGCTGGATGCGCACAACAGGGCCGTAACTAGGTGTGTGCAGAGGGGGCACTGCAGATAGCGCTGCAGGGTAGGGGGCGCAGTTGGCAGCATTTGTCAATTACCTATTTTAATTACTTTCACTTGCAGCTTCCCTCCCTTTTGAAGCCCAGCATCTCCTGACCGTTAGTACCTATAGAGCAAGGGTGTTAAACTCGTGGCCCCTACCGCATCCTTTTGTGGCCCCTGGCTAGGGGTCCTCATGTGGTCCGTTGGCAGGGAATTGATCCAGAGCGCTGACCAGGTTAGCGGTGTTCGGCCGTCTCTGGCCCAGGGATGTAGCTCATCTCATCCGGGCTCTGTAGGATGACCATGGGCTGGCTGAGCAGCCGCCACCTCCCAGCCCCAGTGGTTGTAGCAGCACCGTGGGCAGGAATGGGCTCCGGACATCAGCAGAGAATGAGGAAGGGAGTGGGCTGGAGCAGGGGCAACAGGCTGAGAAGGAGGCTCCCGGCACAGGCGAGCAGCATGGCCTCCAGCACACACAGCACGGCCAGCGAGCAGGGGAGCAACTCCATATCCTCCCGCCCAGCATCTCACCTGCAGCACGGTGCGGCTCTGCTCACCTGCCCTGCCTCTTATATCTCCTGGTCCCGCTCCTGGCAACCTAGTGGTGTCCCTATTAATAACAGAGCGCTTGTTTGTATGTGAATGCACACCTGTGGGAAAAAAATTGTTAGATAATACTGTTTACAGCTCTTTTAAGTGTGATGATTAGAGAGTCCACAGATTAAAAGATTTAAGGGTTCCAATGTATTACTGTGTTGGTGGATGAGTGGGAGCGGAAGCAGGTACTAACAGTCGCTATCTCTCCCTAAGATTAGTACCTGTGTAGTCAGCGGTTCCCGGCTGGTTCCCTTCTTGCGGCTTCTCCCGTGTGCCCGTCGGTGGCAGATATTGGACTTGCGTCCTTCGGGGGCTGTAGCTGGTGTCTGTAATATGCACTAACCAACGCGTTTCAGGCGGCATGCTCTTTTTCAAAGATACTTGTATATAAATATCTCTTTCTTGCAGCTCGCACAAACTTGGACCTTGATAATTCGGGCCAGTTGGGATTTTGAGTTTGACATGTATGCTATACAGCATTTATGGACTTGACTTGATAGCTCTTTGTTGTTCAGTCACACTGTCCTTTATTACATTTCAGGATGCTGATGTGCCCTGGATTCGAACCCGTTGTCTATGGCATTGCAGTTGGACTCTATTCATTCAGCTATCTGCCCTTGCATAGAAAGCTAGAGAATTTCAAGCTGGAGAGTTCTAACTATTGGAAGCTTACCTTGTACTTTGTGAACGGGTGATGAGTGTTGCAGCTGGGCAGATATATGTAGTGTGTGGCTGCAAGGGATTGGATGTGTGGCTGCACACTGCATAGATCTGCTCGATTATGGTTCTGGTTCTTTTTTTTTTACAAGGTACAGGTAGCTTCATATACTTAGAAATCTCATAGTTTTTATGCCGGATCAAGTGGCTTGGTGGGTAGGTTGTTTGGCTGGGATGCAGCAGGTTGTGGGTTAGAGTCCCGGGTGTGGCAGTGTATTGGAATGTATTTTGTAATCAGGGGTATTGTGGCTGAATGGCGGCGAGCTCTCTGGTTCAGCGCATGAATGCGATAAAAAGAGGATTTGTGTCCAAAACCATTTTCTTGCAGTGTTCTATAAATGTGTGTGTGTGTATATTTATGTATGGGTGTGTGTGTGTGTGTGTGTGTGTGTGTGTGTGTGTGTGTGTATGTATGTATGTATGTATATATACACTGCTCAAAAAAATAAAGGGAACACTAAAATAACCATTCCTCGATCTGAATGAAATATTCTTATTAAATACTTTGTTCTTTACATAGTTGAAATGTGCTGACAACAAAATCACACAAATTATCAATGGAAATCAAATTTATTAATCCATGGAGGTCTGGATTTGGAGTCACACTCAAAATTAAAGTGGAAAAACACACTACAGGCTGATCCAACTTTGATGTAATGTCCTTAAAACAAGTCAAAATGAGGCTCAGTAGTGTGTGTGGCCTCCACGTGCATGAATGACCTCCCTACAACGCCTGGGCATGCTCCTGATGAGGTGGCGGATGGTCTCCTGAGGGATCTCCTCCCAGACCTGGACTAAAGCATCCACCAACTCCTGGACAGTCTGTGGTGCAACGTGGCGTTGGTGGATGGAGTGAGACATGATGTCCCAGATGTGCTCAGTTGGATTCAGGTCTGGGGAACGGGCGGGCCAGTCTATAGCATCAATGCCTTCGTCTTGCAGGAACTGCTGACACACTCCAGCCACATGCGGTCTAGCATTGTCTTGCATTAGGAGGAACCCAGGGCCAACCGCACCAGCATATGGTCTCACAAGGGGTCTGAGGATCTCATCTCGGTACCTAATGGCAGTCAGGCTACCTCTGGCGAGCACGTGGAGGGCTGTGCGGCCCCCCAAAGAAATGCCACCCCACACCATTACTGACCCACTGCCAAACCGGCCATGCTGGAGGATGTTGCAGGCAGCAGAATGTTCTCCTTGGCGTCTCCAGACTCTGTCACGTCTGTCACATGTGCTCAGTGAGAACCTGCTTTCATCTGTGAAGAGCACAGGGCGCCAGTGGCGAATTTGCCAATCTTGGTGTTCTCTGGCAAATGCCAAACGTCCTGCACGGTGTTGGGCTGTAAGCACAACCCTCACCTGTGGACGTTGGGCCCTCATACCACCCTCATGGAGTCTGTTTCTGATCGTTTGAGTAGACGCATTCACATTTGTGGCTTGCTGGAGGTCATTTTGCAGGGCTCTGGCAGTGCTCCTCCTGTTCCTCCTTGCACAAAGGCGGAAGTAGCGGTACTGCTGCTGGGTTGTTGCCCTCCTACGGTCTCCTCCACGTCTCCTGATGTACTGGCCTGTCTCCTGGTAGCGCCTCCATGCTCTGGACACTACGCTGACAGACACAGCAAACCTTCTTGCCACAGCTCGCATTGATGTACCATCCTGGATGAGCTGCACTACCTGAGCCACTTGTGTGGGTTGTAGACTCCGTCTCATGCTACCACTAGAGTGAAAGCACCGCCAGCTTTCAAAAGTGACCAAAACATCAACCAGAAAGCAATAGAGCTGAGAAGTGGTCTGTGGTCACCACCTGCAGAACAACTGCTTTATTGGGGATGTCTTGCTAATTGCCTATAATTTCCACCTGTTGTCTATTCCATTTGCACAACAGCATGTGAAATTGATTGTCAATCGGTGTTTCTTCCTAAGTGGACAGTTTGATTTCACAGAAGTGTGATTGACTTGGAGTTACATTGTGTTGTTTAAGTGTTCCCTTTATTTTTTTGAGCAGTGTGTGTGTATATATATATATATATGTATATATATATACTTCCAGAAACGGCCGGCACTCAAATCCAAAAGACCAACTTGCTCAGGTGCCAGTTAAAGCAATGCAATAGTACTCCAGACGACAACGGCACTCAGAGAACTTGAAAAGGTGAAGAAGTTTAATTCAGGTCATTAACGTTTCGGGGTGGCAAACCCCGTCCTCAGAATGAACACAGTGTTCATTCTGAGGACGGGGTTTGCCACCCCGAAACGTTAATGACCTGAATTAAACTTCTTCACCTTTTCAAGTTCTCTGAGTGCCGTTGTCGTCTGGAGTACTATATATATATATATATATATATATATATATATATATATATATATATATATATATATATATATATATATATATATATATATAGTGGGGATTGAAAGTTTGGGCACCCCATGCAAAAATTCATTTTAATGTGCAAAAAGAAGCCAAGGAAAGATGTCATAGGGGTATATGCAATTCACGGCGAATCGCGGCAATTTTTCGCCGTTTTTTAATTCGACCTAATTCGACAGGTGAATTCCGGAAGGTGGCTTCCGGAATTCACCATATTCAATGAAAAACGGATTCGCCAGAATCGCGGGCGAAAATCGGCCGATTTGGCGGATTTTGCCGCGATTTTAAAAAACGGGAAAAAACGGGAAAAACCCGAAAAAAAAATGGCGTGGGGTCCCCCCTCCAAAGCATAACCAGCCTCGGGCTCTTCAAGCTGGTCCTGGTTCTAAAAATGCAGGGGAAAAATTGGGCAGGGATCCCCTGTATTTTTAAAACCAGCACCGGGCTCTGCGCCTGGTGCTGGTGCCAAAAATACGGGGGACAAAAAGAGTAGGGGTCCCCCGTATTTTTAACACCAGCATCGGGCTCCACTAGCTGGACAGATAATGCCACAGCCGGGGGTCACTTTTATGCCGTGCCCTGCGGCCGTGGCATTAAATATACAACTAGTCACCCCTGGCCGGGGTACCCTGGGGGAGTGGGGACCCCTACAATCAAGGGGTCCCCCCCCCCCAGCCACCCAAGGGCCAGGGGTGAAGCCCGAGGCTGTCCCCCCCCATCCAATGGGCTGCGGATGGGGGGGCTGATAGCCTTTTGTGATAATAAAAAGATATTGTTTTTTCCAGTAGTACTACAAGTCCCAGCAAGCCTCCCCCGCAAGCTGGTACTTGGAGAACCACAAGTACCAGCATGCGGGAGAAAAACGGGCCCGCTGGTACCTGTAGTACTACTGGAAAAAAAATACCCAAATAAAAACAGTACACAGACACCTTGATAGTAAAACTTTATTACACACTACCGACACACACATACTTACCTATGTTGACACGCCGACTGCCACGGTCTCCGACGATCCGAGGGTACCTGTGAAAAAATTATACTCACCTTCCAGCGTCCAGAGGTACATCCAGGTCCAGAGATAATCCACGTACTTGGCAAAACAAAAAAAACGAACACCGATCCATACCGGACTAAGAAAGGGGTCCCATGCTTTCACATCAGACCCCTTTCTCCCGAATCCAGGGACATCACTGTCACTGAAGTCCCTTCAGCCAATCAGGAAGCGCTACTTCCGTGGCGCTCACCTGATTGGCTGTGCGCTGTCTGAGCTGTCAGACAGCGCATCGCAAAGCCGCTCCATTACTTTCAATGGTGGGAACTTTGCGGGTAGCGGTGGGGTTAACCCGCGGTCAGCCGCTGACCGGCGGGTGACCTAACCGCTAGCCGCTAAGTTCCCACCATTGAATATAATGGACTGGGCTGTGCGATGCGCTGTCTGCTCAGACGCGCAGAGCCAATCAGGTGAGCGCAACGAAGTTGCGCTTCCTGATTGGCTATAGAGACCTTTCTGTGACAGCTGTCACTGACAGGTCTCTCTGTATTCGGGGATAGGGGTCTCATGTGTCAACATGGGACCCCTTTCAGTCCGGCATGGAGCGGGTATTTGCGTTTTGTTTTTTTCTACAAGTACGTGGATTTATCTCTGGACCATGGCTGAGGCGAGTATATTGATCTTTTATTTTCAGGTACCCCTGGATTCTACATGGAGAAGAGGACCGATGTCGGCGTGTGAACATAGGTAAGTATGTGTGTGTCGACGTATGAAATAAAGTTTTACTTTCACGGTGTGTGTGTCCTGTTTTTATTTGGGTATTTTTTTCCCAGTAGTACTACAGGTACCAGCGGGCCCGCTTTTCTCCCGCATGCTGGTACTTGTGGTTCTCCAAGTGCCAGCTTGCGGGGGAGGCTTGCTGGGACTTGTAGTACTGCTGGAAAAAACAATATTCTTTTCATGATCACAAAAGGCTATCAGCCCCCCCATCCGCAGCCCATTGGATGGGGGGGGACAGCCTCGGGCTTCACCCCTGGCCCTTGGGTGGCTGGGGGGGGGGGACCCCTTGATTGAAGGGGTCCCCACTCCCCCAGGGTACCCCGGCCAGGGGTGACTAGTTGGATATTTAATGCCACGGCCGCAGGGCACGGCATAAAAGTGACCCCCGGCTGTGGCATTATCTGTCCAGCTAGTGGAGCCCGATGCTGGTGTTAAAAATACGGGGGACCCCTACGCTTTTTGTTCCCCGTATTTTTGGCACCAGCACCAGGCGCAGAGCCCGGTGCTGGTTTTAAAAATACGGGGGATCCCCTGTCAATTTTCCCCCCGCATTTTTAGAACCAGGACCAGCTCGAAGAGCCCGAGGCTGGTTATGCTTTGTAGGGGGGACCCCACGCCATTTTTTTTTAGGATTTTACCGTTCCAGCAATAAAAAAAAAATAATATTTTAAAAAATATATAAATAATATTTGTGCCTCCAAAAAAAAAAAAAAAAGTACCTAATCCCTTCTAATATAAATAGATCTGCTATTCCCCCCCCCAAAAAACACAAAAAAAAACATGTTTAAATTTTTTTTATTTGTTTTCACCCTCCAAAGTGTGGCGGATTGAAAATGACGAATTTGCTGTCTAAAAGCACTGCTGTCGAATTTCCAAACTTGAATTGAATATGCTTTGGTCGAATTGCAGCACTTGTATCATTGCAGAAAAGTCGAATTTGCAAAAATTCGAATTTCAAAAAGTCGAATTTTGAAAGTCCGTTTTTTGGTCGGAAAGCACTGAATTGCATAGGCGAATTTTTTTTTTTTGGTCGAAAATGACCCGAAATTCGACAATTTCGGGAATTCGACCGCAATTGCATATACCCCATAATCTCCAAAAGGCATCAAATTACAGGTTAGACATTCTTATAACATGTCAAAAAAAGTTTGATTTTATTTCCATCATTTACACTTTCAAAAGAACAGAAAACAAAATATGGCGTCTGCAAAAGTTTGGGCACCCTGCAGAGTTAATAACTTGTACTGCCCCCTTTGGCAAGTATCACAGCTTGTAAATGCTATTGTAGCCAGCCAAGAGTCTTTCAATTCTTGTTTGAGGTATCTTCGCCCATTCTTCCTTACAAAAGTCTTCCAGTTCTTTGAGATTCCTGGGCTGTCTGTGACGCACTGCTCTTTTAAGGTCTATCCATAGATTTTCAATTATGTTGAGGTCAGGAGATTGTGAAGGCCATGGCAAAACCTTCAGTTTACGTCTCTTGATGTAATCCACCGTGGATTTTGAGGTGTGTTTAGGATCATTATCCATTTGTAGAAGCCAGCCTCTCTTTAACTTCAGCTTTTTCACAGATGGCATCACGGTTAGCGTCCAAATTTGCTGGAATCTTATTGAATCCATTTTTCCTTCTACTCGTGAAATGTTCCCTGTGCCACTGGCTGCAATACAATCCCAAAGCATGATTGATCCACCCCCATGCTTAACAGTTGGACAGAGGTTCTTTTCATTTAATTCTGTGCCCTTCCTTCTCCAAACGTACCTTTGCTCATTGCGGCCAAAAAGTTCTATTTTAACCTCATCTGTCCACAGAACTTTATTCCAAAATGCATCAGGCTTGTCTATATGTTCATTTGCAAACTTCAAACGCTGATTTTTGTGGTGAGGACGTAGAAGAGGTTTTCTTCTGATGACTATTCCATGAAGACCATATTTGTACAAGTATCTCTTTATAGTGGAATAGTGTACCACAACTCCAGTGTCTGCCAGATCTTCCTGGAGGGATCATGCAGTCAAACGTGGATTTTGACTTGCTTTTCTCACAATCCTACGAGCTGTTCTGTCTGATATTTTTCTTGGTCTTCCAGATCTTGCTTTAACTTCCACTGTTCCTGATGACTGCCATTTCTTAATTACATTCCAAACAGAGGATATGGGCATCTGATAACGCTTTGCTATCTTCTTATAGCCTTCTCCTGCTTTGTGAGCGTCAACTATTCTCAGTTTCAGTGTTCTACACAACTGCTTAGAGGAACCCATGGTGCTGATTGTTGGAGCAAGGTCAGATGAGTCTGGGCTTTTAAAAACTTTGAGATTGACATCACCTGGTCTTTCCAGACGAGGATTGAGAACAATCCATGACACTGCCAGGTCTCAGCTGTCCAAAGGGGGCAGTACAAGGTATTAACTCTGCAGGGTGCCCAAACTTTTGCAGACGCCATTTTTTGTTTTCTGTTCTTTTGAAAGTGTAAATGATGGAAATAAAATCAAACTTTTTTTGACATGTTATAAGAATGTCTAATCTAATTTGATGCCTTTTGGAGATTTTTCCATCTTTCCTTGGCTTCTTTTTGCACATTAAAATGAATTTTTGCCTGGGGTGCCCAAACTTTCAATCCCCACTGTATATATGTAATAATGCCCACAGTAGTAGCACCCCTAATACACATAATGCCCACAGCAGTAGCGCCCCTTATGCAATGTCCACTGTGCTGGTAGTGCCCCTTATATAGAGCCCATAGCAGTGGTGCCCCTTATGAAGTGCCCACTTTACAATGCCCTCATTAGTAATGCCCTTAATGGTAATGACCCTGTGTAGTATTGCCCCCAGTAGTAATGTCGCCTGTAGTAATGCCTCCAGTCATTTAGCCCTCAGTGGTAACGCCCCTGTAGTTATGACCCCAGTAGTTTACCCCCCTTTAGTTTAGCCTCCCAGTGGTAATGCGCCCAGTAGTTTAACCCCTGTAGTTTAGCCCTCATGTAGTTTGCCCCATGTAGTTTAGCCCCCCTGGTAATGCCCTCTATAGTTTAGCCCCTGCAGTTATGCCCCCCAGTAGTAATGCCCCCAGTAGTTTAGCCCCCATGTAGTTTGCCTCCAGTAGTTGGCCTCCGTTAGTAATGCCCCCACGTAGTTTAGCCCCCAGTAGTTTATACCCCTTGTAGTTAGCCCATAGCGCACACTGACAGAGCCGGAGCTCAGTAGTGAGCTCCTGCCGCCAACTTCCGCTGTGGAGAGGGAGCCGTGCGCCCGCTGGTAACACAATCTCAGCGGGTACCCGGCATCTCCCTGCTGCGCCGGGCACACATCGGGTTAGGTGGGCTGGAGGTCCAAGTGGAACTGACGGAACGCAGTTCCGCCCCGTTCCGGCTCACTTTAACCCCTGATTAACACTGTCACTTGATATTGGTCACGCGTTCCGGCCCGGCGTTTATCTGCTGCCATCTTAATGCTTCCGGAATCTCCATCACTGCGTCTCCATTCTCATGGAGATCGCACTGTGACTACTTCATTTCCTCCCAGCCTGCTGTCTTGGTGACGTGTGCGTGCATGTTGTTATGGCAACAGAAGCGGCCTGTCATCGCTTCCTTTAAACTCTGGACTAGCAACCAATGAGCTTCTAGCTATCATTTATCAAATATATTCTATAAAATTATAGCTAGAACCTGGTTTGATGCTATGGGCATTGTATGGTGATCACTGATGCTCCTTGTATTGAATATCAGTAGAATAGTAGACCGAGGCATTGTGACTTATTTTTTCTTTTACACCGCAAGGAAAAATGTGAGACCAGTGGGTGTTTGGCAATGGATGAGACCCTACTAAGAATGATCTATATTATAATGACCTTTTACCAAATCATTGCTAATCTTTGGAATTCCCTGCTGTTGGTTTAAGTAGTAGTAATCATTTAATGTGTGTACTTGTCACCCTGGTGTGCTGCCTACCAGTGCAATACCTCACCTACTGGTGTGATCTCCACCTCCTGTGACAGGATGCCTCTGCTCAGGGCCTTCTTTTCATATGGGCTCAATGGGCTCTTGCCCAAGGGCCCCAGGAGTATAAGGGCCCTAGGCTGATAGTTGAGGGTCCCCTCTTTCCAGGGGTACCAGGTTTTGAAACTGGCCCTGGTGAACCGGAGATATCCGACTTGAAAGCAGCGTTCCCCATCCAAGCCTGTTAATTGCTCTTCCCAGCCAGATGTCTTGGGTTCTTTCTGACTTAAGAGTTTTTCTGAGGGTATAATCCTAAAGCTGTAACTCCCCTTTTGGTGGACACTGGCAGCTTGTCTCTACTATGCCCAGAACCAGAGATATCAGCCTTCCAGCAGCTGGTCCCTGTTCCAGCTCCACACATCTGGTATGCAGTTTTAGATTTTTCATTGGTGATTTGCTCTGGCTCCTGAACTCTGATCCCCAGTTTCTCCTGAAAGGTGGCACTCTCTAGTTTTTTATCCCATTCAAAGCTAAGAAATATATTTTCAGGAACTTGAGATATCTGTAGTCAAGCAAGCTTCCCTCCCACCGGAATTCGATAAATATTAAGCCCACTCCACTATCCTCCCCTCCCCTACGTATTAAACACCCCCTACCACCCTGGAAGTCATGTACTATGGCTTCTTCATTCAGCACAATGCCCCCTTCTACAGTTTAGCCTCATCTGTACAGTAAAGGAGCAATTAGCAGAAATTACTGCTCCAGGTCCTACATGCTGAGCGGAAGATTGAGCACCCCCTACCACCCACAGGACATCAAAGTTGCAGCTGATAGCACCCCCCACCCCTACCGCTGGAGGATGAGTGGGGGGGCCTAGTGCATTGCTGTGCCCAGGGGCCTACACTGCTGTTAAGACGGCCCTGCTTCTGCTGGTTCTGTGACTGCCTACCATGCTGCATTGGCCTTGCTTACTACCATTGTGTCTAATGCTAACAATTTGCTAACCCCCAATTTGTGTTGTGCCCCACTTATAGCTGACTTACTCCAACCTACTTGAGGCCACTTTTTATTTTTTTCCAGGGCCACTTTATGTTCCCAATCCACCCCTGTCTGCCATGGAAGAAACGTGAATGATAAATCAAAGTAAATGTACCAGGAGAGGGTATTGACAAGCCATTAGAAAGTTATCGGAAGATGGAAACGCTTCTTAAAATTTCTTACCATGTTTCCAAGACATTGTCGGTTATTAATTTGACTTGTTAATTTAGTGAAAGGGAGACATGATATTTTCCTGGAGATGTATCAAGCCACGGAAAGGAAGAAAGTTGGGTATTTACAGCAAAAATTCAAGATATCCTCCTGCGCACTCTAAATGCAGCCAAACACAAGATTCTATCCTAATGTGTCACCAAACCCATTAACCATATACATATAACAAAAGAATTGGACAGATTCCTATACTGGCGCAAACAACAAAAATTCTTAAACATTACCAGTTAGGGTCAAGAGTTTTTGCGGACCCTGTGAAATTAGCATTCAATAAAGGACGGAGCCTCAGTCAATGAATACATAAAACTATTTTTAGTTTACGTTAAAATATAAAAAAAAATATTAGGTGGAATATTTAACAAATATTATAAATAAAACATCTCCAAAAACAGTCAGTTTTGGGGGCTGCCCACAAATATTAAACATCCCCTGAATGCATGTATAAGGGACTGCAATGGATATTGGAGATATCTGTTGCGTTCCTCCTATTTTGATCACAAAAGCAGCCACCAAAAGTTTCTACAGCAGTTGGTAAACTGCGAAACTTGCCAAGCTCCAGAATGCGAAGCATTTCTGAGCTTGGCGCGGCAACTAAGGCCATTTCTAAATGGTGTTTGTAACCTGTGGGCTACATTATGCAGTTCTTCCCTGGAGAAGGATACTTTGGATCCCTCTGCATTACGGTCTGCTCTCACATACGCAGTCTGACGAATGCACATATAAAGTAGCGCAGCCAGGGTCTAAACCCAGAAGTAAAGTGATCGCATTAGCGTTTATTTTACTTCTTATACATTGCAGAGACAGGCATCAGATTGATTATGGCATAAAAGCTACACCTCTGGACTCACGAAGCGTCATCTTTCAGCACTCGGGAGAGGAAAAACCCCCTTGGGGGGAAACCTCTGGGGAACCATGGCCTCAGGATCACCCTTCCCTCTGGGCATTAAGAGGTGTACTAAAAGGGGGATCAGTATGATATCTCAGCACATGGGATCCCGGTAATCGTAATACAGATGGCGAGATCCCGGTGCAAAAAAGACCAAAGGGTGAGTAAGGGGTGTTTTCCCTTCTCCCTGTCCCCTTAACCCTCACTGTCCACAGCTAACACTAACCTCCCCCCTTTGTGCTTAACTCTAAGTATGGGTACACACCAGAACGATCGCGATCGTTCGACGATTTCCCTTCAACTTTCTGGGAGCTCCTGTACAGGCCCAGGCTCACGATTTGGCAAAAACGGTGCATTTGTGCCAAACGATTCCGATCCGCATCGTTTGGTACACAGTCAACCAGGCGACCGTCTTGCCGATTGGCCTGAAATTTTGCTGAGGGGGTATAAGTAGCTAGAGGAGGAGTGATTGTGTCTGCACTGCTGGTATACTGCACACCGCTGGAGAAGGTGGCGGGTGGGAGTGTACAGGAAATGCCACTCAAATGACGCCGTCTCACGATGAATCGGAAGTGCAAAACACACACGATCGGCCCCCAATCGGAGGTCGGATAGACTAATCTTGACTGTAGCAGGTCTAGATCTCCAATTCCACATACGAGCGTCGGGTACGCGCATCAGATCTGAATCGTTTGCAAAACAGGTGCGATTAAGCACTTTTTTCCATAAGATCGATCGAACGACGCGTCGACATCGGGGCTTTTTAAACAATGTTGTCCTGGTGTGTACCCAGCCTAACCCTCCCGCAGAGGTGCCTAATCCTAACCTCCGTCCCTGCTGCCTAAACCTAACCCTCCAACCCCTGAAGCCTAACCACCCCTCGGGGGTGCCTAACCCAAACCCACCCTACCAACAGCCTAACCCTAACCTCTCCCGACCTGCAGTCTAAATCTAAAGGGCCCCATACACTAGAGCGACCATATGTCGGAGGCGATCGCAGGCAATCACCCCGGCAGCCTCCCGGGGGGTCTGGATCGGCCAAGATACATCGTATGCTGTCCTTTTGCATACAATATATCCTGGGCGGTCCCAGCCATGCCCCCAGGTTGGACCAGATTGAATGTGCAGCACATTCAATCTGGAGTATCCGATCCGATACTCACAGGAATGCGCATCAGATCGGAAACACCTAAAAAAAAAATGCCAGATTTCATCCAATATATCAGGCCGAATGCCCGAAATCGGCTGAAATAGGGCATTATCGCTCTAGTGTATGGGGCCCTTAACAACCCCCCACCCGGGAGCTATAGGTAATGAGAGGGGTACAATACTTACCTATACCTGCCTATACTTGTCAAAGGTCAACTGCCAACTGCTGTGTAGATTAAGAGGAAAAGATGAAAAAACATTGTTAGTGGACGAACAGAGAGACAAACTGCAAACAGTGGTGTAGTTGTGTAGAGAGAAAAATCTCTATGTAAATATGTTACTCTAACTATTGAGGACATGGAAACTGCCTAAAATAAGGACAGTGTAACCCAAAGGGTCTATTCTCTATTGTTTTTATACAATACAACACATTGGTGGGGGATAAGTTCTTTCTTATAGTAAGTAGGTACTTTCAGAAAAGAAATTTGACCAGTAAATAAAAAAAGCTATAAATTGTTAACATTTAGGAGTGAATCGAGTTGCCATTGCTGCAACGTTTCAACACTGGCAGCGGCATCCAAACTAACACCCTTTATGGCCAGATAGGGCTGCGGGCACTTTTGAGTGTGCTGCCGGAAAGTGCGTCTGTTGTAAGACAAACTCGCACATAATTAAATTGACCCCTTAGTTGTTAAATGCGATAAAATAATAAAATATAATTGTGTAATTGTGGGCCTGATTCAGTTGTGGTTGTTAAAGCGATTGTTGCTGCAATCATTTGCCGTTCGCAATTGCATCGTAGTCCACCCTGAGTGAGTCTGAGCAGTCGTAGGCTAAACAAGTCTTCTGGACACAGAGAGATCTCCAGCAGCAACGCAAGTCACAATGGGTAATTTTTGCATGCGCACGGAAAGGTGTTTGAACAGAACTGACACGCTTGTGTACAGTTAGCCACCCCCGTTACCTCCCCAAATGTCGACTTCCTGTCAATCTCTTTGCGATGGGATCCTCTATGTGAGCTTGACCGCATCTTGGGCCTAATTCAGACCTGATCACTAGGTTGCGTTTTCGTACAGCCTGCGATCAGGTCTGAACTGTGCATGCGTATGCACCGCAATACGCAGGTGTCTCGGTCCGCAGCGACAGGGATTGGCGGGCAGAGACAGGATATGTGAGAATAGCGATCACAAGGTGATTAACAGGAAGCGGCCATTTGTGGGTGGCAACTGGCCGTTTTTAAGGAGTGTCCAGAGAAACGCAGGAGGTACCAGGCATTTGTAGGGAGGGTTTCTGACGTCATCTCCAGCCACGATCATCACACTGGAAGAGTAAGTCCTGGGCTGTGTAGAGACTGCACAAACTTCTGTTTGTGCAGCTCTCCTGCACATTTGATCGCACCCCTGCACAGCAATTTTCCACTCCCCTGCAGGCGGCAACTAACTGATCGCAGGGATGAAAAAAATGCACCCTAACGATCAGGTCTGAATTACCCCCCTTGTGCGCAGTGCAGCTTATACGCATGCACAGTGAAAGAGCATTGAGCCACTTGCGTAAAGCAGCAGCTTTGCGTCCACATCTGAACCAGGCCCCCTGTGCGGTAAGGAAAAGGGCTCTAGTAAAAAGGGCTACGTCACCTTTATTATATGCAAAGATAGGGAAATAGTCACTTGTTACAGCTCTATTTTTCAGAATTTATAGCATATTGTCCCATTTCATAATTTTGTTATTCTATGGTGGACATGTATTAAGCCCTGCAGAGTGATAAAGTGAATAGAGATAAAGTACCAGCCAATCAGCTTCTAACTGCCATGTTATTGGCTGTGTTGGAAAAAATGACAGAGTAATTGATTGGTGGTTGTTTTTTATTTCTCCACTTTATCACTCTTCCAGGCTTAGTATATCTGGCCAGTTCTTTGATAAAAAGGTCAGCCATTTCACTATCTCAAGAGGAGCGGCTTATCCAGTTTTGACATTAGGGGAAAAGAACAGGGATAAATAGGCTCCCCACTACTACTGTGGGCATTATGTGTATAAGTGGAACTACTACTGTGCGCATCATGTGTGTAAGGTGCATTAACACTGTTGACATTATGCGTATAAGAGGCACTACTGTGGGCATTATGTGTATACTGGGCACTACTGTGTAGCGTAACATGACTAGGGAGCCCTATTGTGTGACGTAATGTGAATAAGGGACACTGTGGCGTACTATGAATAAGGGGCACTACGTGCTTTGTAATTTGAATAAGATAGTGCTATTGTGTGGCGTAATTTGAATTGGGAGTACTTTTTCCAGGTAGCTCGCTGTCACTCATTTGCTGATTATGTCAAATGAATATCATGATTGAATAGTCTAGGTATGATTCGTGGAACTACACATCCCAGCAAGTTGTACTGCATTTGCTGATTATGTCAAATGAATATCATGATTGAATAGTCTAGGTATATTGAAAAAGCAAGTTTTTTTTTTCCTTTGTATGTTTTTCTCTTTGTAAAGATATAGTTGGCTGCCTTATTGGTATGTAATGTCTGTTTTTCTAAGCTAATTTATGGCATTAGCTTAAAGGGGGATTGTATTGGGTGGAGTTTGCAATCATTGCATTCACATGGATATTGTTCCTATTTGAAGTCTAGTATATGGCTGGATAGCCATCGGCTGGTAGTGCTTCCATAGAAGTGCTGACATAAAAGTGTTATTATAAAAATAGCGTTATACCTGCGTTAAACCGAAGGAAAACAGAAGGGAAACATCAACACACCAACACTACCACAAAAGGACTGCCTTAATGCCTCAAAAGTATGTAATTCATCTTATGCATATTATCTGTTTTTAAAAACCTATGAAAAGGCATCCCCAATCTGCTCACTACAGTTCTCTATTATGCAAACTTACGTATGTTTCTTGATGTAATGATTTCTTGTAAATGTCATTGCATGTGTGGGGAAGTTGCTCAGTGAAACAGTTTATTATTGCATACTGACTGGTGTTTACCTCCTTTGAACATTTACCCATTGTGGTCAGGTGTACTATATCTTTATATTTAGTAAGGTGAAGACATGGTGTAAAGGACAGAGTATGATTACTGATTAGTAAAAGAAAACAAATACTGAGCAACATCCCCAAACAGGTAATTTCAACTTTAAACTTGTCATTTATTTTGTACGCTCCGGACATGGCTACTAATAACAAATGCACAGACACAATTCTTAAAGCTATGTCTGCAAATGCTAGGAGCTTAGGAGACAAAATTCCAGAGCTAATTGTGATAATGACAAGGGAAAACCTGGATTTTGTGGTAATTACAGAGTCTTGGTGCAATGAGAATCATGACTGGAACTTAGCTATACCAGGATACAATTTATTTAGGAAAGATAGAATAGGAAGAATAGGAGGAGGGGTAGCAATGTATGTGAAAAAAAGCATAAATGCTACTTTAATACAAAATATTGAAGCCAAAACTGAGGCCCTTTGGGTCACCATAGAAACTGGGAAGAAGAACATTATTCGCATTGGGGTGATCTATAGACCACCAGGCCAGGGGCAGGATTTGGACAGGAACCTATTGTTGGACATCTCTAAAATGGCTTTTAAGGGAGAAGTCATAATCATGGGAGACTTTAATTTACCTGATGTAAATTGGGAGGGGTCTTTTGCAAGTTCAGCTACAAGTGGCAAATTTCTACATTCCTTACAGGCAGCATCGCACAAGCAATTGGTGAGGGAGCCCACTCGCAAAGACTCAATATTAGATCTAATTCTTACAAATGGTGATAGGATATCTGATATATATGTGGGTGAGCACCTGGGATCCAGTGATCATCAAGCAGTATGGTTTAGTATAAAGACAGGATCCAACTCCTGTCACACAAAAACAAAGGTGTTGGATTTTAGAAATGCTGACTTTGCAAAAATGGGGAGATGTTTAAGTGATTCATTGGCAGACTGGAGGAACTTGGAAGGAGTGCAGGAGAGGTGGAAAAAACTGAAAAGTGCAATACTAAGTGCAACAGACCTTTGTATCAAAATGGTTAGGAAAAGCACCAGGAAAAGGAAGCCAGTGTGGTTCAAAAAAGAAGTATCAACTAGTGTGAAAGCAAAAAAGATGGCTTTTAGGAAATACAAACAGACTCAAAATAATAACAACAAAGAGGTGTATCTGGACAGACGGAAGGATGCTAAGAAAGTGATCAGACGTGCAAAGGCAGAAGCTGAGGAGAAAATGGTCCAGTCAGTAGATAAAGGGGGCAAAACATTTTTTAAGTATATAAGTGAAAGGAGAAAATCAAATGGAGGAATAATAAGACTTAAGACAGATAGTGGGCATTTGGTGGAGGGAGACAAGGCAATAGCAGGTCACCTAAATAATTATTTTTGCTCAGTATTTACTACAGAAGAAGGGATGGGGCCACAGTTAAGTTGCAAGGACATTCATAAAAATAAGGTAGATGAAAATACATTTACAGAGGAGAAGGTCCTAACAGAACTTTCAAAACTAAACGTGGATAAATCAATGGGACCAGATGGGATACACCCAAGGATACTCAAAGAGCTAAAAGATGTGCTGGTTACACCTTTAACAGAATTATTTAACCAGTCACTAAATACAGGTGCTATTCCAGAGGACTGGAAAAGAGCAAATGTAGTTCCACTGCACAAAAGTGGAAGCAAGGAAGAAGCAAGTAACTACAGACCAGTAAGCCTTACATCAGTAGTAGGGAAAGTAATGGAAAAACTATTAAAAGAAAGAGTAGTGGAATATCTAAAATCAAACAACTTACAGGATCCAAAACAGCATGGATTTACTGGTGGGAGATCATGCCAAACAAATCTTATTGACTTTTTTGACTCTGTGATGAAAATAATAGATCAAGGGGGAGCTGTAGATGTAGCATATCTAGACTTTAGTAAGGCATTTGACACTGTCCCACATCGCAGACTGCTAAATTAACTTGAAAGCCTGGGGGTGGATTATAAATCAGTTAAATGGATAAGAACCTGGTTGCAGGATAGGAAACAGACAGTCGTAGTTAATGGAGTGCAATCTATGGAGGGAAATGTTACCAGTGGAGTACCCCAGGGATCTGTACTTGGTCCAGTTCTCTTTAATATCTTTGTTGGTGACATTGCAGATGGTATTGAAGGGAAGATATGCCTTTTTGCAGATGATACAAAGATATGCAACAGGGTAGACACACCGGGAGGGGTCAAACAAATGATTAATGACCTAGGTAGGCTTGAGAAACGGTCAAGAACGTGGCAACTACAGTTTAATGCTAAAAAATGCAAAATTATGCACTTGGGTCTCAAAAACCCAAAGGCTAAGTATAGTATCAAGGGTACTATAATGGAAACTACTGAGGAGGAAAGAGATTTAGGAGTCACTATTTCAAGTGACTTGAAGGCAGGAAAGCAATGCAGCAAAGCAATGAGAAAGGCAAGTCAGATGCTTGGTTGCATAGGGAGAGGAATCAGTAGCAGGAAAAAAGTGATAATGCCACTGTATAGGTCATTGGTACGGCCCCATCTGGAATACTGTGTCCAGTTCTGGAGACCCTATCTCCAGAAGGATATAAATACATTAGAGAGTGTACAAAGAAGGACAACTAAAATGGTGCATGGCCTACATCACAAAACTTACCCGGAAAGGCTAAAAGATCTTAACATGTATAGTTTGGAGGAGAGAAGGGAAAGGGGGGACATGATAGAAACTTTCAAATATATCAAGGGTCTTAACAAAGTTCAGGAGGGAAACATTCTTCAAAGGAAAAGAAGTATTAGAACTCGAGGGCATACATTGAGACTGGAGGGGGGGAGGTTCAGGGGAAATTTAAGGAAAAATTACTTCACAGAAAGGGTAGTGGATAAGTGGAATAGCCTCCCATCAGAGGTGGTAGAGGCTAAGACTGTAGGGCAATTTAAACATGCTTGGGACAGGCATATGAATATCCTTACAAAGAATTAAGGTTAAAAAAGGGTTGAGATTGCCTAAAGGATAAAATAAAAAAGGGGCAGACTAGATGGGCCAAGTGGTTCTTATCTGCCGTCAAATTCTATGTTTCTATGTTTAAGTATGGGAGGGTTCAAATTTATAGTTTGCAGGGGGGTGCCGAACACCCTAGCACCGCCCCTGCCCCTACACCATCTGTATGTCCTATACTGAGCTGCCCCCTTCTGTATGTTCTGTATTGTCCACTCTCACCCACCATACTGTAGTTTCTGTTTTGTACTGTGCTCTCAATACCCCTCACCACACACAATTACTAAAGTATGGTAACTTACTTCCTGCATGTTATCCTCCAGTCCTTGCTGCCTCTGCGACCCCTCCCATAGTCTTCAACTGACACTTTGTAGATCTGTTTGCCGGTCACCCGACACTATGCAAATCTCTTTGCCAGAACTTTGCCAGTTGATCTAAACAACCAGAATTTCTTGGTCAGACATACTATGTGTATAATTGTACTACTACATTTTGTTATGTACTTTCAATTTTATTCATTTGCAATTTTACTTTTTTATTGACTTTTTTTTATCCAAAACCAAGATCCTGTCTCATAGAGACCCAAGTTATGTGCTCCAGATTTAATGCTAGGACCATGTTAGTGTCATACAATACCCACAGTGTGCAGGTTGCAGTCGTAATGATAGTTACTGTCACTATCCTTTATATTAGAAATGACAGTATGTGTATAAGCGGCACTACTACTGTGGGCTTTATGTGTATAAGGGGCACTACTGTGGACATTATGTATAAGGGGCACTACTATGGGCATTGTGTATAAATCATTATGTATAAAGGGCACTACTGTGTGGCACTAGTTGTACAAGGTCCGCTACTACTGTGAACATTATGTGTACTACATAAGACCACACCCCTTTTTCATGCAGCTTGCTGTCGCTTTACAATGTATGGGAGGGCTCAAATTTTTAGTTTGCAAGGGGGCGCCGAACACCCTAGCACCGCCCCTGCCGGTCCCACACCATCTGTATGTCCTATACTGAGCTGCCTGCTTCTGCATGTTTTGTTTTGTCCACTCTCACCCACCATACTGTAGTTTCTGTTTTGTACTGTGCTCTCAATACCTCCCACCACACACAATTACTCAAGTATGGTAACTTACCTCCTGCATTTGTCCTCCAGTCCTTGCTGCCTTTGCGACCCCTCCCATAGTCTTCAACTGGCACTTTGCAGATCTCTTTGCCAGTCACTCAACACTCTGCAAATCTCTTTGCCAGATGATGAGCTAATAAACACAAAACACTATCCTTAAGCATAGTACTATGGGGGTCATTCCGAGTTGATCGCTAGCTGCCGTTGTTCGCAGCGCAGCGATCAGGCTAAAATCGGCATTTCTGTGCATGCGTGTGCACTGCAATGCGCACGCGCGACGTACGGGTACAAAGGCCTTTGTGGTTTTGGACAGGTTCTAGCGACGTTTTCATTCGCACTGGCGGCCGCAAGAAGATAGACAGGAAAGGGGTGTTTCTGGGTGTCAACTGACCGTTTTTAGGGAGTGCTTAGAAAAACGCAGGCGTGCCAGGGAAAACGCAG
This sequence comes from Pseudophryne corroboree, assembly GCF_028390025.1. Taxonomy (NCBI): domain Eukaryota; kingdom Metazoa; phylum Chordata; class Amphibia; order Anura; family Myobatrachidae; genus Pseudophryne; species Pseudophryne corroboree. The sequence continues at coordinate 906,653,395 of NC_086445.1, read as the reverse complement.
GCGTGGATGTGTGACGTCAAAAGCCAACCCTCCAACATTAGAATCAACGCACGTGAAGAGTAAGTACAGGGCTGGTCTAGTTTTGCACAAAATGTTTTTGCAGGCACTCTGCTACACAGGCGTTCGCACTTCTGCACTGCGAAAATACACTCCCTGGTGGGCGGCGACAATGCATTTGCATGGCTGCTAAAAACTGCTTGCGAGCGATCAACTCGGAATGACCACCTAGTACAGGGGTCTTCAACCTTTAAGACAGTGTGGGCCACATAAAAAAATGAAACGAAGCCGAGGGCCATTAAGCTATACTGCGGTATTTAGAATCTAAATTTTAATTTATGATTGTAATGAGACCTTTTCTAGACTCATAAGACCATAAAAAAGACTTCAAAAGATAATTATTGTAATTTAATGAATGAAACATGGTCTACTTTACCTTTGTTATTATAATAAGTTCATATCAGTGGGAAACTTGGCATTGTTTTTGCTTGGCCAGCTTGTCGATGTTGGCATCAATGTTAGAAGTCGCTATGCGCAGAGTATTCTCAAGATGTTGGTCTGTAAGCTGAGTTCTTGTCTTGGACTTTGCGTTCTTCATCCTTGAGAAGAATTGCTCACATAAGTATGTGCTTCCTAACAAAGCACACATCTTCAAAGCGTGCTGCCAGAGATAAGGGAATGTGTCCTGAGAAATGTAGTCTTTGTAAAACGTAAACAAGGGCACATTGAAGAATTTTTCTCGCAAAGATGAGTTGTTTTGGAGATCAAGCAGCTCCATTTGTACTGAGCCTGGCATATTGGCAGCATTGACAGTAAAAGGCATAGAAAATAAATCACAGCCCCCATTATTCCCATTCCCACCCCCATACACAGACATTACATCTGCCATTGTCATTCCCACCCCAGCACCCACCACATATACAGGAATCACAGCCCCCATTATTCCCAACCCCACCCCCATACAGACATTAAATCTGCCATTATCATTCTCTCCCCAGCTCCACCACCACATAGGGCCTATAATCCATATATAGTCCAGAATAGTACTGGACTTATATGGCTGTACCACTGGACTTATTCGGCTATATCACTGGACTGGACTTATACGGCAGTACCACTGGACTTATACGGCTGTACCACTGAACTTATACGGCTGTATCAATGGACTGGACTTATACGGCAGTACCACTGGACTTATATGGCACTACCACTGGACTTATACGGCTGTATCACTGAACTGGACTCATACGGCAGTATCACTGGACTGGTGGGTATAATGTGGGCATGCTTTCACAATATTGCTGCTGTCTGTCTGTGATGGGGGGAGGGAGGGTATGATAGCGCCTATGTCAAGACATAGGTGCTATCATACCCTCCCTACTCCCCATCACAGACAGACAGCAGCATTGTCAAAGCATGCTCCCTGCCATCTCTGCTCTTAATACTTAATACACCCCCTGCTGGGTCCCCCGCCACGCCCCCTGCCCTCAATACTAATTTATTCACTGCCATGCTCAGGCTGCCGCACCCCCGTCCCCGCCGATCCCGCACGCCGGGTTCCTGCACTGCCCCCTGCCCTCAACACTTATACACTTTTATTCTCCTGCCGCAGCCCCCCCCCCCCGCGCCGGGTCCCCGCCGCACACAGCCATGCTCAGGCTGCATACATGCTGCCGCACCCCCTCGCTCCCGCCCGCCGGGTTCCCGCACTGCCCCCTGCTCTCAATGGTAACTTGCCGC